>NC_057800.1:553153497-553177266 GCF_018294505.1 Triticum aestivum | reverse complement strand
AGTGGGAGTCTGGTTCGCCACTCGGTAGGATTTTTAAACACTTAGGCGAGCACTGGGCTGCAGCTAAGCCTCCGAGTGGGAGCCTGGCTCACCACTCGGTAGGATTTTTAAACACTTAGGCGAGCACCGAGCCACAGCTAAGCCTCCGAGTGGGAGTCTGGCTCGCCACTCGGTAGGATTTTTAGACACTTAGGCGAGCACTGGGCTGCAGCTAAGCCTCCGAGTGGGAGTCTGGCTCACCACTCGGTAGGATTTTTAAACACTTAGGCGAGCACTGGGCTGCAGCTAAGCCTCCGAGTGGGAGTCTGGCTCACCACTCAGTAGGATTTTTTTTACAAAATTAGGTGAAACGGATTCGCAGCTAAGCCACCCACTGGGGGATTTCACACGCAAAAAAAAGCGACAACAATTATAGGAAAAATTGTAACACTCTTGTCTTTGATAAATAGACTACAGAAGTAAGATGCCAGTCTTTGATACAATGCACATTCCTCGAGGGTTACAATTCTACAGTCCTTTTAAACTAATTCTACTGTCTAAGCGCTCTTGGGAGGTATCTTTCTCTTACTATGCTATGAAGAACAAGCTGGTTTTTCATCCTTCACCTGTTCGTCGGATGGTGAATATTCCAAGGAAGCCTCCTATTGCTCGTGCACTTTGTTTTGACAATGTTGCTGAGGATTGTGCCATGGTTGATCCAGCTTTGTCTGCTGTTGAGATGTATGCCTTTAATTTCTCTGCAGCCCCAAGTCAGCGTCCAGCTCGTGCTCGTAAACCAAAGTCTGTGATTGTTGAGTCTGAGGTTAGGTGCAGTGCCAGGCTCTCAGCCCTACGTGATGGCTTCAGGCATTCTAATCCAGCCAAGTCCCCTATGAAGAAACCTGCAGCAAAGCCTCAGAAGAAGCGCAAGGTTACTGTGGATGGCGAACTACCACGGGCTCCTCCTCACGATGCAGATCAACCTACTGTGCCACCGCCTATGCCAATCAATGTGCTGTAGCAGGTTGGTCTTCGCCTCGGCATTGGGCCTGAGAAGCTCACTAAGGAGAAGCTTGAGGCTTCTTCTTGCAAGTCTTCTGCTCCTCCTAGTTCCAATGATAGCTGATCATTTCATTTGGTGGGGTTTATGGTTAACCCTTGTGAAAACCATTTATCTACACTTATCTTTCAGGCTTTGTCTGAAATTTTATGCTATCCCTTGGCTGAAATGGTACTGTCATTATGTGACAGTCTTTTGTTGTTACTTTATTATGGTCTGTAATGAATCAGAATGATGTTAGAGATTGGAAAGTTCTTTGTTGGAATGTGTGAGGTCAGATGACAGAAAGCGTGCAGTTCGTCAAAAAATCGATGAAAGTGCTTGTTCCATTGCTTGCCTCCAAGAAACAAAATGTGAGGTCATTGATCAGCGTTTCATCCGTAAGTGTTGTCCATGACGTTTCGATCAGTTTATCCATGTGCCTTCGTCTGGAGCTTTGGGTGGGTTGTTAGTCGTATGGAATACTGCTTTGTTAGCTGGAAAGCTAATTGAGTCCAATAGTTTTGGTATTATGGTGGAGTTCAAGTCTGTTCATAACTCCCAAACCTGGACTCTAGTTTCAGTTTATGGACCCTGTCAAAACCCAGCTAGAGATAATTTTATTAATTGGTTGCATGATATAATTATCCCTGATGATGGTAATTGGCTGTTACTGGGTGATTTCAATTTCATGCGATCAATAGAAAATAGGAATAAACCAGGTGGTGATATTAATGACATGTTCATCTTTAATGAGGTTATTGGGCATCTGGGCTTAATTGAATTACCTATCAAGGGCAGAAAGTACACTTGGACAAATATGCAAACTGCTCCTTTGCTTGAACAGATTGATTGGTTTTTTACAACCCCTTCATGGACATGTTCTTATCCTAACACTATGGTCCTACCTCTGGCTAGAACCACTTCAGATCATGTGCCATGTGTGGTGCAAATCAAAACCACTATTCCCAAGGCCAAAGTGTTTAGATTTGAAAATTACTGGACTAATTTGCCCGGTTTTATTGATTGTGTCAGTGAATCTTGGAGTAGGCCAGTTCATAAGAGATCTTCTGCTGCTATAATATCTGCAAAGTTCAAAGCTCTCAGGCAGGCACTCAAACATTGGCACATTAGCCTTTCCACCATCAAGGCTCTAATTTCCAACTGCAATAAAGTAATTCTTTCTCTGGATGGTCTTGAGAAGTTAAGGCCTTTGTCTGGGCCTCAGGAAAATTTCAGGAAAATTGTAAAGTTGCATTTGGAGGAAACTCTAAGGTTGCAATTTATCTACTGGAAGCAGAGATGTACCATTAGAAACATTAAAGTGGGAGAGGAAAACACCAAATTTTTCCATGCCATGGCCACAGAGAGATACAAGAATAACTCTATTTCCAGTATAACTTCTGATGATTGGCAAGTGACCTCTGATCATGCATCAATTGCTGGACTATTTTTGCAGTAGTTCAAGCAGAGGATGGGATGCACAAATAATACACAAATGGGTTTTGATATGCCAAATATTATCAAGAAGGTTCAGGGACTAGATGACTTGACCAAGCCCTTTTCTGAGCAGGAAATTGATTGTGTTATTAAGGAAATGCCTCCTGACAGAGCACCTGGGCCAGATGGTTTCACTGGCCTTTTTCTTAAGAAGTGTTGGCACATAATTAAAGATGACTTTCATCAACTGGTCAAATAGTTGTCTGAGGGGCACCTTGATTTGGAGTGTATCAACAGTTCTCTCATAACCTTGATTCCAAAAAAGCTTTCACCTGAGGATTTGAATGATTACAGGCCAATATCTTTGACAAATACCTGTTTGAAATTCCTCACTAAACTTTTGGCAAACAGGTTGTAGAAGGTCATCCTTTCCTGTATTCATAAAAACCAATATGGGTTTATTAAATCCAGGTCAATTCAGGATTGTCTAGCTTGGTGCTTTGAGTATATCCACCAGTGTAATGCTTCAAAGAGACCAATAATGCTGCTGAAATTGGATTTTACTAAAGCCTTTGACACTATTGAGCATGATGCCATTCTTAGAATCTTAAGATACAAGGGTTTTAATGACAAATGGATTTCCTGGATGCAAACTATTTTGTCTTCTGGTTCTTCTGTGCTTCTTAATGGTGTCCCTGGTAATCATTTTAAATGTAAGAGAGGAGTCAGGCAAGGAGACCCAATGTCACCTCTTCTTTTTGTCCTTGCTGCTGACCTGCTTCAGTCTGTTGTCAATGACATGTGCAGTAAAGGAATTCTGACTTTGCCAATCCCTTCCAACAGCCAGGATTACGCCATTGTTCAGTATGCTAATGATATACTAATTGTGTTGCCTGCTATTGATCATCAACTGCTCGCTCTTAAAGACATGCTTGATGTCTTTGCTGCCACAACAGGATTATCTGTGAATTTTACAGAATCCCTTATGGTGCCTATGAACATGTCATCTGATGAAGCTAACAGGTTGGCCTCAATTCTTGGATGTAGTATAGGAACCATGCCTTTTACTTACTTGGGTCTACCCATGGGGACTACAAGGCCCTCAATCCAAGACCTCATGCCCCTTGTGCATAGGATTGAAAGAAGATTGTCTGCCACTTCATGTTTTCTGAATCAAGGTAGCAGGTTGCAGTTGCTCCAGTCTGTTTTAACATCAATGCCCATATACTTCCTGTGCACACTAGTCATCCCAACTAGAATTTTGAAGCAAATTGAAAGGATTCAGAGGCAATGTCTATGGAGAGGGAACTCTGATACTCCAAGACAATCTCTGGCTGCTTGGGACTTGGTATGCTTACCAAAAAACAAAGGGGGTCTTGGTGTGCTTAATCTCAGGGTGCAGAATGAGGCCTTGCTTATGAAGTTCTTGCACAAATTTTATAATCATCATGACATCCCCTGGGTTGGCCTTATTTGGAACGCCTACTATGCCAACTCTGTCCCTCATACTACCACACTCTGTGGATCTTTTTGGTGGCGTGATGTGTTTAAATTGGCTGACAAATATTCAGATGGCTACTCCAACGTTGGGTGATGGCAGGTCCATTCTCTTTTGGTCTGACAGATGGATGGTTGAGCTTAAGGCTTCCTGTCTCAGTGAAAAATTTCCCAGGCTCTTCTCCTTTGTTAATGATGAGCAGCTTTCAGTGTCTGATGTGCTTTCCCAGGAGTTTTTGTCAAATTTGCATTTGCCCCTCTCTACACAAGCCTTTGCTGAGCTTGAATGTCTTCAACAGCTGACTCATGCTTATTCTTGCTCTGCAACTCATGACGCATGGATTTGGCCTTTTCATAAGGGTTGTTTCAGACCCAAATCCTTCTATGTGTATGAGCATCAGCATATTGTTGTTGATCCAATCTTCCAATGGATTTGGAAATCTTCATGTACATTGAAAATCAAAATGTTTGCTTGGTTACTGCTGAGAGATCGTTTAAACATCAGAGACATGCTACTCAGAAGGCATTGGCATGTGGAAGATCATACTTGTGTTCTATGTCCATATCTGATCCATGAAGATCGTGCACATCTGTTCTTCTCTTGTAATTTTAGCATTAGAGTCTGGAATTACTTGCAGATTATCTAGGACCCACAGCCTGGGATGACAACATACAACATGGCAGTAAAGGCTAGGAAGGATTTTGGGCATTCTTTCTTCACTAAAGTGGTCTTTACAGCAGCTTGGAACATTTGGATCTTGAGGAATGGCAAGGTTTTCAGGAATGAGACACCTTCTTTCAGCGCATGGAGACATAACTTCATCCATGACATAACCCTTCTTTCTCATAGGATAAAATGTAAATACAAGGATAGCCTTCTAACTTGGATCTCTAACCTTCCATAGGTAGTGTTTTTCTTTGCCCTGCTTGGGTTATAAGTTTGTAAGTATTTCTGTCTTCCTCTTTCCTGCTTGGGTTATAAGTTTGTAAGTATTTCTGTCTTCCTCTTTTCTTTGTTGTTTTCAATAAAGAGCTGTGAGGCTGTTGCCTTGCAGTACATATTCAAAAAAAACCAATTGAAGTGGAAGCTTATGATAGTGATCATGAAACTTCAGATCAAGTCACTACCAAACCTCGTGGGATGACAAGGATGCGTACTACTTCAGAGTGGTACGTAATCCTGTCTTGGAAGTCATGTTGCTAAACAACAATGAACCTACGAGCTATGGAGAAGCGATGGTGGGCCTGGATTCCAAAATGGCTCGAGGCCATATAATCCGAGAGAGGATCCATATATGAAAACAAAGTGTAGACTTTGGAAGAACTACTTGATGGTCGTAAGGCTGTTAGGTACATATGGATTTTAAAAGGAAGACGGACAATGATGGTAAGTATCACCATTAAGAAAGCTCGACTTGTCGTTAAGATGTTTTCCGACAAGTTCAAGGAGTTGACTACGATGAGACTTTCTCACTCGTAGTGATGCTAAGAGTCTGTTGGAATTATATTAGCGATTACTGCATTATTTATGAAATCTTGCAGATAGGATGTCAAAACATTGTTTCCTCGACGATTTTCTTGAGGAAAGGTTGTATGTGATACAACCGGAAGGTTTTGTCAATCCTGAAAGATGCTAACAAGTATGCAAAGCTCCAGCAATCCTTCTAAGGACTGGAGTAAGCATCTCGGAGTTGGAATGTATGCTTTGATGAGATGATCAAAGTTTTTGGGTGTATACAAAGTTTATGAGAAACTTGTATTTCCAAAGAAGTGAGTGGGAGCACTATAGAATTTCTAATGAGTATATGTTGTTGACATATTGTTGATCAGAAATGACATAGAATTTTTGGAAAGCATATAGGGTTATTTGGAAAGTGTTTTTCAATGGAAAGCCTGGATTAAGCTACTTGAACATTGAGCATCAAGATCTATAAGGATAGATCAAAACGCTTAATCGTACTTTCAAATGAGCACATACCTTGACATGATCTTGAAGGTGTTCAAGATGGATCAGTCAAAGAAGGAGTTCTTGCCAGAGTTGTAAGGTATGAAGTTAAGACTTAAAGCTTGACCACGGCAGAAGAAAGAGGAAGGACGAAGGTCGTCCCCTATGCTTTTGTCATAGGCTCCATACGGTATGCCATGCTGAGTACCACACCTGATGTGTGCCTTGCCATATATTTGGCAATAGGGTACAAAGGTGATCTAGGAGTAGATCACCAGATAGCGGTCTAAATTATCCTTAGAGGAATAAGGATATGTTTCTCGGTTATGGAGGTGATATAGAGTTCGACGTAAAGAGTTATGTCGATGCAAGCTTAACACCTATCCGGATAGCTCTGAGTAGAGATACCGGATACGTATAATGGAGCAACAATTTAGAATAGCTCCAAGTAGAACAGTTATTTGAAATGACACCAAATGTAGCATAGTAGTTGCATCTACAAGATGACATAGAAATTTGCGAAGTACATACGGATCTGAATGCTGCAGACCCGTTGACTGAAACCTCTCTCACAAGCATAACATGAACAAACCCAGAACTCTTTGGGTGTTAGTCACATGGGGATGTGACCTTGAGTGTTAATAACATATCGATGTGAACTGGATTATTGACTCTAGTGCAAGTGGGAGACTGTTGGAAATATGCCCTAGAGGCAATAATAAATTGGTTATTATTATATTTCCTTGTTCATGATAATCGTTTATTATCCATGCTAGAATTGTATTGATAGGAAACTCAGATACATGTGTGGATACATAGACAACACCATGTCCCTAGTAAGCCTCTAGTTGACTAGCTCGTTGATCAATAGATGGTTACGGTTTCCTGACCATGGACATTGGATGTTGTTGATAACGGGATCACATCATTAGGAGAATGATGTGATGGACAAGACCCAATCCTAAGCCTAGCACAAGATCATGTAGTTCATATGCTAAAGCTTTTCTAATGTCAAGTATCATTTCCTTAGACCACGAGATTGTGCAACTCCCGGATACCGTAGGAGTGCTTTGGGTGTGCCAAACATCACAACATAACTGGGTGGCTATAAAGGTACACTACAGGTATCTCCGAAAGTGTCTGTTGGGTTGGCACGAATCGAGACTGGGATTTGTCACTCCGTGTAAACGGAGAGGTATCTCTGGGCCCACTCGATAGGACATCATCATAATGTGCACAATGTGATCAAGGAGTTGATCACGGGATGATGTGTTACGGAACGAGTAAAGAGACTTGCCGGTAATGAGATTGAACAAGGTATCGGGATACCGACGATCGAATCTCGGGCAAGTATCGTACCGCTAGACAAAGGGAATTGTATACGGGATTGATTAAGTCCTTGACATCGTGGTTCATCCGATGAGATCATTGTGGAGCATGTGGGAGCCAACATGGGTATCCAGATCCCGCTGTTGGTTATTGACCGGAGAGGTGTCTCGGTCATGTCTGCATGTTTCCCGAACCCGTAGGGTCTACACATTTAAGGTTCGATGACGCTAGGGTTATAGGGAATAGATATACGTGGTTACCGAATGTTGTTCGGAGTCCCGGATGAGATCCCAGACATCACGAGGAGTTCCAAAATGGTCCGGAGGTAAAGATTTACATATGGGAAGTCCTGTTTTTATCACGGGAAAGGTGTCGGTTGCTATCGGTAATGTACCAGGACCACCGGGAGGGTCCCGGGGGTCCACCAAGTGGGGCCACCGGCCCCAGAGGGCAGCATGGGCCAAGTGTGGGAGGGGACCAGCCCCAGATGGGCTGGTGCGCCCCCCACAAGGGCCCAAGTCTCCCCCTCTCTCCCCCCCTTGGCCGCCGCCCAGATGGGCTTTGGGGCTGCCGCACCCCTTGGGGTGGAACCCTAGAGGGGGCGCAGCCCCCTCCCTCCCCCCTCTATATAGTTCAGATCTTTGGGGCTGCCAACACAGGAGTTTTGACCTCTCCCTGGCGCAGCCCTACCTCTCTCCCTCCTCGTCTCTTGCGGTGCTTGGTGAAACCATGCTAGAGTACCACGCTCCTCCACCACCACTACGCCGTCGTGCTGCTGCTGGATGGAGTCTTCCCCAACCTCTCCTTCTCCCCTAGCTGGATCAAGGCGTAGGAGACGTCACCGGGCTGTACATGTGTTGAACACGGAGGTGCCGTCCGTTCGGCACAAGGATCATCGGTGATTTGGATCACGACAAGTACGACTCCATCAACCCCATTCACTTGAACGCTTCCGCTTAGCGATCTACAAGGGTATGTAGATGCACTCTCCTTCCCCTCGTTGCTAGATTACTCCATAGATTGATCTTGGTGATGCGTAGAAAATTTTGAATTTCTGCTACGTTCCCCAACAGGAGCAACGGAGATAAGAGAGATAATTGATATCTATTGTGAGGCATCTGGTCAACGAGTAAAGCTTGCTAAGAGCTCGTTCCATTTTAGTAAAGGGCGCCCAAATAGTACAAGAGAGTCCATGAAGCTTGTACTAGAGGTTCCAAAAGTCTCTTATTGATCGCTACCTTGGTCTACCCTTAGATGTGGGTAGGAGCAAAAAAATGAAACTTTCAAGTATTTCAAAGATCTGGTTTGGAAATTCAAGGATGGATCGAACAGATCCTCTTTGCAAGAGGGAAAGATGTGCTCATAAAATCAACGGCCCAGGCAATTCCTACTTATTCAATGGCCATTTTTTAATTGCTAAGGGGACTTTGTGAGAAGATTAACTCACTTCTAAGAACTTTCGGGTGAGGCAACAAGCAAGGAAAGTGCAAGCCTCACTTGGTGTCATGGGACGCACTCACGTTGCCGAAGTATATGGGGCACTACTAGGAAAAGGCTTATATGTGAACACAACTGAGTGGCGGGCGGGACAAGTCACCCGTCACAGCTAGTTTGGAAAGTTTGAAGTGGCGGGTAATAAATTACGACTGCCACAATTAGTTTAACATTAGTGGCAGGCGTTACGTCTGGTCCCCCACACGTAGGATCTTCCGTATGTTTTTTTTTTGCATAACTCACCTCTAGCGGGTGCGTCTATGTACCCGGTACGTGTCCCAGCAGTTGCGGTAATCTCCTATCAACCGCCACTAGTGGGCCTTGCCCGTTGCCCACTGTTGGCAAAATATAGTTGTAGCGGGTACCTAAATACGCCCAACACAGCTAAAACCGTCCATGAAATTCCATCCCCCCAACCCACCCCTCCCTCTCGTGAAAAGTGTTAGAATTAGAGATAAATACCAATTGTAATCTCAACAATCTGTCTTTTGTATCTCTCATGTATCTATCTCTTCTCCTAGCGACAACGTGTAACGACCTAAATCCTAGCGATCGGGTTTCTATCCTTGTACGCCACGGCAAGGATGTTTCTGCCTCATATCAATAAATACCAACGCGGCTCCTCGTTGAGGAGTTGGAACGCTTAAACCTTATATGGTATACAGAGCCAATTCTCTTCCCAATCTAGCTACGAGAACCTATCTCCATCGCCATGTCGTCTTCCTCAGCACCTGTCATCCTCAACCTCGGATCTCCACCAACCGAGAAGCTCACTAAGGGGAATTACCTCTTGTGGAAGGCCCAGGTTATGCCCGGCCTGCGAGGAGCTCAGGTCACGGGGCTCCTGGATGGAACCGACGCCGCGTCCGCTCGCATGGTGAAGCAGCAGCAGTCGGACAAAACTACCATCATGGTGCCAAACCCACTATACGCACCATGGTTATCAAAGGATCAACAAGTTCTTGGCTTTTTGCTGAACTCCCTCTCCAAAGAAGTCCTCGCCCAATTTGTTGGTAAGGAACATACCTTTGATTTATGGACTGACATCACTACCCTCTTTGCATCGCAATCTCAATCCAGAATTACAAACCTGAGAATCTCCATCACCACAACAAAGAAGGGAAACATGTCCAGTACCTCCTACATCTCCAAGATGAAAAGCCTTGGGGATGATCTTGCGGCTGCAGGACGATATGTCACAGATCCTGAGATGGTGGATTATGTGCTTGCTGGATTGGATCGGGACTATGATCCAGTTGTGGCGGCCATCGGAGCTGTCAAATCTGTCATCCCCGTCGATGAGCTGTTTGCTCAGATCGCCGCCTTCGACCAGCCCCTGGAGATGCTCGGTGATGGTGGTGAAGGCGGCTTCCACACGTCCGCTAATCTGGCCTACCACAGCCGTGGCCAGTGCAAGCCTCGGGGGCGTGCACGCGGCAGCAGAGGTCGCGGCCGAGGGAGGCGATCTCCTTCTACTCCAAGCGGCAGCAACAGAGGAGCTCGAGGCGGTCGTCCACAACCACAACAACAGCAACGCCAACCTTACATGGATTATCCCGAGTGCCAAATATGCCTCAAGCATCACCGCGGGGGCGCCCGTGAGTGTTGGGATCGTTATGAAGATGACGAGTACGAGGAGAAGGAGGCCAACATTGCCACCAATTCCTACGGCATCGACACCAACTGGTACACGGATACCAGAGCTACAAATCACATCACGGGGGAGCTTGACAAGCTGACAATCAGAGACAAGTACCGTGGGGGCGATCAAATTCACACTGCGAGTGGTTCTGGTATGGAAATTACTCATGTTGGTAGTTCAATTGTCAAAACCCCCATGAAAAACTTGCATCTAAAAAGAGTCTTATATGTACCTGAAACATCAAAGAATCTTCTTTCTATTCATCGTTTTACCCTTGACAATCGTGTTCTCATTGAATTATATCCTTATTTCTTTTTGGTCAAGGACTTGGACACGAGGAAGGTACTTCTTAGGGGCAAGTGCGTGGGTGGTCTTTATCCACTCATATCTTCACCATCATCATCAAATAAACAAGCTTTTGTTGTTGTCATGCCTTCTTCAGCAAAGTGGCATAGCATATTAGGTCATCCTTCGTCAGTTATTGTTAAGTTTGTTCTTAGTAAAAATAAACTTCCCCATAGTCATGAGTCTAGCATTTAGTCTGGGTGTGATCCATGTCAGCAGGCTAAGAGTCATCAGCTACCATACCCTATATCTATCAGCATATCCACTGCACCCCTACAGCTTGTATTTTCAGATGTTTGGGGGCCAGCTCCTAGTTCTGTTGGTAGACATTCATATTATGTAAGCTTCATTGATGATTATAGCAAATTTACTTGGATCTATCTTCTCAAGAAACAATCTGAAGTGTTTCAAGTTTTCAAGAATTTTCAAAACCTTGTTGAACGAAAACTCAACACTAAATGCATTGCCATGCAAACCGACCGGGGAGGTGAATACAAAAAATTTAACCTCTTTTTTCAACATCTTGGCATTTCACATCATGTATCATGCCCCCACGCACACCAACAGAATGGTTCTGCCGAAAGAAAACATCGCCATGTTGTTGAGGTAGGGTTAGCTCTACTAGCAAATGCATCCATGCCACTCAAATTCTAGGATGAAGCATTCTTGACTGCCACATATCTTATAAACTTGCTTCCTAGTAAAGTCATTGATTTTGAGACTCCCATCACACGCCTCTTTGGCACTACTCCTGATTATAAATCCCTTCGTGTATTTGGTTGTGCTTGCTGGCCAAACCTCCGTCCATACAATACACGCAAACTTGCTTTCCGTTCAAAGAAGTGTGTGTTTCTTGGTTATAGTCCCATTCGTAAAGGAGTCAAATGTCTAGAAGTTGCCACAGGAAGGGTTTATATATCACGAGATGTTGTATTCGATGAATCAGAATTTCCTTTTGAATTCCTTCATCCAAATGCCGGAGCCCTCCTTAGGAAAGAAATTCTACTCCTTCCATCAAATCTCCAAAATTTTGATCATGGGGGCAATGATTGTGCTAACCCAACTGATAATCCTACTAGCACTTGTACTGTGTCTACTCATGTGCAGGGTCATGCAGCAAATGCAGGCGAAGATGATGCAGAAAACGATCCAAAAAATGATCAAATTTTTGAAGAAAATGACCCCATATTTCATGTGCCAGAACTGGACGAAGCTGGTGCAGAACACGAGGGAGATCTGCTATCTCTTGGAACTCCTGTGCGTCAGTTCTCCTTGGATCATGCGCGGAGATACGCTCGGGATTTTGCGCCAGGTAGAGTCGACTAGCATCAATCAGCGGGCACCAAGTCACGTGCCATCCCACGTCCCACGCGCGGGGCCTCGACAGCGACAGCGGCAGAAACCGCGTCGGAGGCGCATCTGGCGTGGGATCGCAGCCCCACGCGCATGTGCAGGGAAGCTCCTCGGAATCTCCTATGGGCATCAGGCTAGATGCAACAACTCCTTCAGTCACACCGCAGGCTACAGGATCTTCTGTGCAAAGCGGGTCCAGTTTTTCACCAGGATCTTTTGCGGCTGAAGCCTCTACACCACCTTCTGTACAGCAGATTGCACACCGTGTTTCACCGCAGCCAGCTCCACGTGTTATGACTCGGCTACAAAAAGGTATACGAAATCGAAAGATTAGAACTGATGGGACTATACAGTATGGCATGTTGTGTGTTACAGGAGAACCCACAAAATTAGAGGATGCATTTGAAGATCCAAAGTGGAAAAATGCAATGGATGAAGAATACATGGCACTTATGAGAAACAAGACATGGCATCTTGTACCTGAGCCAAGAGGTAAAAGCATTATTCATTGTAAGTGGGTTTACAGAATAAAGAAGAAGGCAGATGGTTCAATTGACATGTATAAAGCACGGTTAGTTGCAAAGGGCTTTAAGCAACATTATGGCTTAGACTATGAAGATACATTTAGTCCTATTGTTAAAGCTGCAACTATTAGGCTTGTGCTAGCTATTGCTGTTTCCAGGGGATGGAGCTTGAGACAGCTAGATGTTTAGAACGCGTTTTTACATGGTGTTCTGGAAGAGGAGGTTTACATGAGACAACCACCTGGGTATGCAGAAAAGAAGGCACCTCACCACGTTTGCAAACTTGACAAGGCACTTTATGGTTTGAAACAAGCACCGAGAGCATGGTACTCAAGGTTAAGCTCCCAGTTAAGGCATTTGGGTTTTGCTGCGTCTAAAGCTGATACTTCACTTTTCATTTATAACAAGGCAAACACAGTTATATTTGTATTGATATATGTTGATGACATTATAGTTGCAAGCTCTTCCCAAAGTGCCCCTAATGCTCTCTTGCATGACCTGAGTTCAGAATTTTCTTTGAAGGACCTTGGTGATCTTCACTTCTTTCTAGGCATTGAAGTCAAGTAGATTCAAGATGGCATAGTACTTAATCAAGAGAAATATGCC
The DNA here is from genome assembly GCF_018294505.1 of Triticum aestivum. Lineage (NCBI taxonomy): Eukaryota > Viridiplantae > Streptophyta > Magnoliopsida > Poales > Poaceae > Triticum > Triticum aestivum. The sequence continues at coordinate 553,164,073 of NC_057800.1, read as the reverse complement.
ACTGAACTTCTAGTTCGCATGGGGATGAAGGATTGCAAGCCTTCACCTACACCATTTTCTTCTTTAGAAAAACTTTCAGCCTTTGAAGGAGAGCCACTTAAAGAAGAAGAAATCACAATGTACAAAAGTGCAGTAGGTGCTCTACATATTTAACATTGACAAGGCCAGATATATCATTTGCCGTTAACAAGGTTTATCAGTATCTACATGCACCTACTACCGTACATTGGACAACTGTTAAAAGAATTGTACGGTATATAAAGCATACTATGAGCTTAGGCCTTCAGTTCAGACGTTCTAATTCCACCCTAGTTAGTGCTTTCTCCGATGCTGACTGAGCACGATGCAGTGATGACAGAAAGTCAACTGGAGGATTTGCAGTATTCTTTGGCTCTAACCTTATTTCCTGGAGTGCCAGAAAACAAACTACAGTGTCAAGGTTGAGTACTGAATCTGAATACAAGTCACTAGCCAATGCAACTGCTGAGATCATTTGGTTGGAATCATTGCTTAGTGAGTTGGGAATTAAACAACATCGTGTGTCATGTTTGTGGTGTGATAACTTGGGAGCCACCTATCTCTCTGCGAATCTAGTGTTCCACTCTTGAGATTGACTTTCATTTTGTGCGAGAAAGGGTTGCAGAGAATAGTTGGACATACGGTTTATTCCCTCCAAAGATCAGGTTGCAGATGGTTTTACTAAAGCTCTACCAAGCAAACCTTTTGAAGAGTTCAAGAGAAATCTTAATGTAGGATAGTTGAGATTAAGGGAGGGTGTTAGAATTAGAGATAAATACCAATTGTAATCTCAACAATCTCTATTTTGTATCTCTCCCGTATCTATCTCTTCTCCTAGCGACAACGTGTAACGACCTGAATCCTAGCGATCGGGTTTCTATCCTTGTAGGCCACGGCAAGGCTGTTTCTGCCTCATATCAATAAATACCGACGCGGCTCCTAGTTGAGGAGTAGGAACGCTTAAACCTTACAAAAAGGAAGTTTCAAATCTTCTTGATTCTCCGCTGCCCTCGCCCTCCAACCTCATGCCTCGCCGCTGCCTCACCCCTCCTCTGCCATCACGCCACGCTCGTCCTCCTACGATGCGTCGGCCCTCGTCACTGCACGCCTCCTCCGCCCCCTCCCTCGCCGCTGAGGCCCGGCCCTAAACCCTAGTTGGACCCACCTCACCGTAGCCCCTCGTTGTCGGGGCCCTTCTCTGTCACGGCCCCCTCATCACCATGGCCCCCTAGTTGCCGGGCCTCCTCCGCCGCCGCCCCCTAGTCGCCATGGCTTCCTCCGCCAACAGCAGGGGCATGACACCACCACCATCATCCGACTCCTCCACCTTCGAGGCTAGTCTTGATCCCTCCTCTGCCTCGCGCTCAAGTAGTGCATAGGTAAGTAATGTGTATACATTGTAGTTGAATATTAGTATTAGATTCACATATTCTTGCTTGAAAGATCTTCTCGATTCTCTGTCGCCCTCGCCAGTTTCTGGTCCTTGGCTTCAAGTCACTTCTTGTCCTTGGCCTCGATCCGCTTTGGCAGTTTGACTAAGAAAATCCTGAAAATAGGACATATTCTTGCACAGTTAAAGAAAAAAAGAAATTAAAGTCGACTTATATGGCTAGTGTAACTTTGGCTGAGCAAGTGAAAAGTGAACTATTTAGCACTTACATATCAATTGGTTAAGTTTGATGTACAAAATGCTCTCCTTATGCATAACATTCCACAATAAAATGGACGAACAATCTAGTTATATGCACGTAACCATATATTGCCCTATCTATCTAAGGGTCAAACACTAATATATTAGTGCCAAAACAATGGATGCGTAATAGATGCTAAGTATGACATGGTGGTAACAGATGAAAGTGCGACAACTCTAGATATACAACTCCAGATGACATTATTTATGTGGTTGGTATAAGTATTTTGCTACATGAGTATCTGAGAAGTTGTGGCTTAGCTACTGACATGACACTTGGCTAGCTATCTAGAAGAGACGATCATGGCACTTAGGCTTTAGAGACATTGAGTTTTTCAACTTGGCCTTGTTAGCACGTCAAGTGTGGAGAATTTCACAAACACTGGAATTACTTAGCGGTAAGTTCCTTAGATCTGTCTATTTTCCTAACATTGACATTATGCAAAGCAACTTTGGGCTCGTCCCCTTCACAGGCGTGGCGATCTTTAGTGGAAGGAAGAGATATTTTGTTGTCGGGACTTATCCATGGAATAGGCAAGGAACAGTCTACGCGTGTCTCGCATGACAACTGGATCCCTCGGACAGAAAGACTGGCTCCGGTTGCTGTTTCAGATAACCCCCGAAGATGGTGTCAGAACTGATTGACCACACATCGGGATGGTGGAACAGAGGAGAACTAGTGAGATATTTCCTGCCCATAGACATTGAGGCGATTTGTAATATGCCATTAAATGTTGTCGAACACGAAGGTTTCTGGCTTGGCATCATGAAAAAAAGGGGGGGGGGGTCTACTCTATCAGATCGGCATACAAGTTGTTGTTTTTTTTTGACTAAATATCTGCATAATATTTTTAGTTAAATCGTTAGTCCAACATAATCACATGGCATACAAGTTGTTAGTCCCAAGGAAAAAAGTATTAGGAGGATTGGCTAGAAGGGCAACGGAGGACAAGCTCCAATAGATCAAAGAAGGCTTTGTCAAGGCTATGGAAGACAAAAGTACCGTTGAAGGTAAGGGTGTTCACTTGGCGCCTTTCCCAGCGGTCGCTACCTTCTAGTGCAAAGTTGCATCGACAACAAATGGCAACCTTGCTGTGTTGTGAACTGTGTAAAGCCGCAGATGGTACATGGCATCACTCCATATGCTGGACTGCACCTTGGCAAGGTGTGTATGGGCGCTTGTCAATGAGTCCCTCGGTAATTAAAGACAAAAAGAAATTAAAGTCGACTTAGATAGCTAGCGTAACTTTGGTTGAGCAAGTGAAAAGCGAACTATTTAGCACTTACATATCAATTGGTTAAGTTTGATGTACAAAATGCTCTCCTTATGCATAACATTCCACAATAAAATGGACAAACAATCTAGTTATATGCACTTAACCATATATTTTCCTATGTATCTAAGGGTTGAGGACTAATATATTAGTGCCAAAACAATGGATGAGTAACATATGCTAAAAATGAGAGGGTGGTAACAGATGAATTCGTGACAACCCTAGACATTCAACTCCAGATGTCATCATTTATGTGGTTGGTATAAGTATCTTGCTACATGAGTACCTTAGAAGTTGTGGCTTAGCTACTGACATGGCACTTGGCTAGCTATCTAGAAGAGAAGATCGCCCAGGACATAATTTTAAGAAGCAAAGAGCAAAATACTGCACCTATACAACCAAGAAAACCAAGTAGTGCATATACCAATTTTGATATGATCTTTCGTAGTACCTGTTGCTGGTGCTATTGTTGGTGATGTAAGTGATTTGCCATGGTTCACTAGTAGAAAATGGGCCATTTGTCCCGGTTCAAGAGGGCTTTTAGTCCCGCTTCTGGAACCGGCACTAAAGGGTCGGTACTAAAGCCCCCCTCCCTTTATTCCCGGTTCTTATACGAATTGGGACTAAAGACCCTCCACGTGGCCGCTGGCTAGAGCTCCACATTTAGTCCCGGTTGGTAACCGGGACTAAAGGTAATTTTATGATTTTTTTTCTCTTTGATATTTTAATTTTTTCGATTTTCAAATTTCTGAATTATTTTACAATTTAATCTCTAACCACCCACCCCTCATCACTGCTCAATTTAACCTATAATCTCTAATCACCCCTCATCATTTCAAATCATCTAACTGCCCGACCGGTCACCCATCCTCTCACTACTTCAGCCTGAGCACGCTTAACTTTCGAGTGCTATTCCCCCTCGTTTCCAAGTCTGCACTTGTTGTTTTTCTGACAATAGTAAGATGTCAATCCTATTAACCGTCAGGAGTCTAGCTTGAGCATTAAGTCACACATTTCACTGTTTGAGTTTGAAACTATTATTCTAAAAAACAATAATTATTTAGTAACACTAATATTTCTTGAATAAGTAGTTTGACCATAGTTTGACCAGATTTGACCAAAATTCAAAAAAACTGAAATAATTTAGTAACACTAATACTTCTTGAATAAGTAGTTTGACAAGATTTAACTAAAATTCAAAAAAACTGAAATTTGAGCATAACTTTTTTTCCTTTTAGAATTTGAGGATTCTAAAAAATTGCAAACAACATTTTCTTTTGTTTTTTTCAAAACTGAAATGGCACTAGTTCCGGTTTGAGAAACGAACCGGGACTAAAGGGCATCGCGCCCTTTAGTTCTGGTTCGTATCTCAAACCGAGACTAAAGGTCCCATTTGAACCGGAACTAATGCCTTTAGCCGCTTGAACTGGGACTAATGCTCGCATTAGTCCCGGTTCGTAATGCAACCGGGACTAATGTGTATATTGAGTTGTGACCAAAGCCCTGTTTTGTACTAGTGGTTACTATTCACACCATCCCTTGCTGATCATAATCCGATTAATCCTATGATTAATATATTTACATAATTGGTAGCCTTTTATTCTATCAATGTCGTATCTGCATCAATATTCAGATGGATATTTATTTGGAGTGCTCCAACAATAAGGGCTACAAAAGAGTGTAAAAATATCGTCAAGCATTGATTAATTTCTGTTTCGTGGGATTTCAGACACTCAATGTTTCATTTTTTAGCATAAGTCATGCCCAATTTTTCTGTCAATCCTTTAACTTATAGAATTATTCCATAACACGAACGTAGGCAATGAACGAAGTATGCCACTTCTGTGGCGACAGGAGACATGATGCTGTTAAAAATGGCATTCCCTTGACCATACCTCTCACCAACGAGGGAGGAAGAACATATTTCAATGGTCAAAATTGGATTGACATTGCCACAAAATTTGGGATGCAACCTGGGAAGTCGTTCTTATTTTTTCTTAAAGAATTTGAGGAGGCTCATCAGGGGGGCAACAAATCCTATCTATTGTACGATGTCCAACAATCACCATAGTACGCACTTTCTATGGTGGTCAGGATATCATATATATATATATGTACTACTTTCTGGGACTAGCTATAGCACTTATGAGAAAAAGGCTTTCGCCCCGCTATATTGATATAGCAACCGCCTGATACAACCAAGAGTTCAATGCTGGGGAAAATAGCACAAGCATGCCCAAAAGAAACAAAAGAGAAAGAAGAGAGAAAATAACGTCAACAGCATCGGATCGACGAAAACGAAGATAACCCAAAACCGTTGCGCCCACCGGAGATGTACCACCTCGCTCCAGGCACCTCGAACCTCTGCATACCAAGCAGCACCTTCAGGAAGGAACACGACGACGACGACGCTGCTGCCCGGACAGGTCCTAGGGTTTCCCCCGGTACGCGGAGGGGCATGGGGAAGGGGAAGATCCGACGCCCTTCAGGAAGGAAGGATGGCGCCCACGGGCGTCACCGCGTCGGTGCCGACAAGCCGGCCCGGATTTCTCCCATCCGCCAACACCCACAACCCTGAACGGTCCGACGCGCTCCATCAGACAAGCCACCCATGTACGTGCGCCACCATGGCCTTGCCATCATCACCGCCGCCTCACAGTGGTCACCGAAGCGAGAACGACGAGAACGAGAGGGAGCAGCCGGGACCGAAGAATGGCAGTGAGAGCAACCACGCCGGAGGAGACAACCTCCACCGCCATCGGCGGTCACCGACCGGACGCGACAAGGGGAGCGTACTAGGCCCTCGAGGCCCGGTCGAGCCCAAAAGGGGCTCATGAAGCACCCGTCGCTGAGCTGCAGTAGACGAGCTACCGACTCCACCACCCCCCGCATGAGCCGCGCCACCACCGGCCCCACCGGACCCGCCGCAGGCGAGACCGAGACAGGCCCGTCCAGACCCAGAGCGCCCCAAAAGGGCCCAAATTTGGGCCGGGAGGGCGCTGCCACCATCCACCGCGCCAGCGCGCCGCCAAGTGGATGCGCCACCGCCTCTAGGCCACCCGGAGTAGCGCCGCCAGGAGCAGCCGCCGCTGCCGGAATCACCACTGATCGAGGAGCACCGCCGCGGGATGCACCACCCAAGTCGTGGCACCATGCGCGGGGAAGGAACGGCCGCCGCCGCCATCAACACCATGCGGGCAGGGCCCGGTGGCGCCAGACGGCGGCGGTGGGAGGCGGGGAATGGGAGGGGGCGCTGGGGGGCGGTGTCGTGGTTCTAACTCTGACAATGATGTAGGAGGTATGTATGGAGAGGCTAGATCTTAGCTATGGAGGAGTTGTAAGCACACAAGGATTACGAGTTCAGGCCCTTCTCGGAGGAAGTAACAGCCCTACGTCTCGGTGCCCGAAGGCGGTCGACTGAATTATGTGTGTATGAATAACAGGGGTGCGAACCCTTGATATTGTGGAGGGGGGTGGCTTATATAGAGTTCGCCAGGCCCCTCCAGCCCTCAGTAATGCAGGGTTTAAAGTACATTAAGACTGGGGGTTACTGGTAATGCCCCTAATAAAGTGCTATGATGACCATAAAAGCTACTTAATGACCGACCGTTTGCATGCAGGGTGACTTTAGATCTCCTGGCAGTCGAGTGGTTGGATCTTGGTCGAGTGATTGCTTCGTGGTCGAGTGTCTTGAATCCGTCGAGTGGGATACCTCCAAGTCGATTGAAAGGTGACTTCTTCTAGGGATGTCCTTGGGTAGGATACTTAGGACAGGTCCATGCCCGTACCCTAGGTACATAGCTTCATCATTAGCCCCTCAATGGATGGAGGTTCGAGTGGGGAAGGAGTTGGGGATCTTTCCAACTGGTTCTTCATGTTATATGAACGTCTTGTTTTGGATCAATTGTCACGGATGACGTCATCAACTTTTTTCAGTCGCCTTGATCCATTCTTGGCCTCTTGTCGAGTGAATTTCTTTACTTGTGAAGTTCCAAGTGACGGTGTGAAAGGGATCTTCTGTTTGACGAGTTGTTCTGCGGCCCACGGATTTTGCGGGATTTGAATTTCGGGAAGCGCGCGGGACGGGGGCGGCCGCAGTAATTGGATGGGATAGGACGGAAGCTCCTCGATCCCCGCACCACCCTTTTCGCCACATACCGCCCGCACGCCTGTTGCGGGATTTGACGGGATTGCCTGGGCCTACCTGTCAGCCACTCGGAAGCGACCTCTTATAAGCTGCCGGCTCGGGACCCCCGAACAGTGCGCCTTCACTTTTCCCCCTTCCTTCACAAGATCCTCCACCACCTCCGCTCTCACCTTGGTGCCGTAGGTCTGTTCGAGCTTCGCCGGCGACGATGGTGAAGGAGAAGACGTCGACTCTGGAGCGCGCGAAGAAGGCGGCGGTGCAGGGGAAGGGGAAGAAGTCCGCTCGGGCGGATCTTCCTCGAGGACTGCTCTGCCCAAGGATTGGATCCAGGGCGACTGGATGCCGTCGGCGATTCGGCAGGATGATCTCGTTGATCTGGTCAAGGGGGGATTCATTCCCCACGAATCTGCGCGTCTCCCGGGGAAAGAAGTTGAACCCCAGCCTCTTGATGGTGAGTGCATCCTCCTCACCACCCATATCGATCGCGGATTCTCTCTGCCTCCTCATCCTTTTTTCCGGAGCTTCTTGAACATCTTCGAAGCGCAGCTCCATCACTTTACTCCCAGTTCTATTGTGTATCTTGCTGCTTTCGTTTCCTTATGTGAAAACTTCTTGGGTTGCCGCCCCCACTGGGGACTCTTCAAGCACATCTTCACTTGCCGCTCTTAGTCGGTCAAGAAGGCCAAGTCGAGTGACGAACGGACGCAGGTGATCTAGCTGTGCGGGGGCCTGGCGATCCAGATGAGGGGAAAAAGTTCCTTTCCGTCTATCACTTTTCCCGAGTCAGTCCGCGGGTGGCAGTCGACTTGGTTTTACTGTAAAGACCAGGTGACCCCAGGACAGTCGACTGGGCTTCCCCCTTTTTCTTTGAATCGAGCGCAAAAACCTGCCTCTCTGAAAGTGACGTCGGAGGAAAAGGCGCAAGTCAAGGTGCTGGTTGGTCGAGTGGTTCAGCTTGTCCGCGAGGGTGTGACTGGCATGGACTTGTTGGAAGTCTTCCTTCGGAGGCGCATCCAACCGCTTCAGGCTCGTGACCACCCGATGTGGTTGTACTCGGATCTCAAAGACACCACTCGAATTCACCCAGAGGAGGTCACTGACGAGATGTTGGAAGGGTGGCTGTCGAGTATCACAAGGAACAAGGACAACCCCCGAGGAATCAGGAGGATTCCTCCACTCGACCAAACATACGAAGTGGACAAGGTCTGACCTAGCATTTCCGACTATGATCTTGCTTTCTTTATTTGTTCTCTTTGGATCAGTCGATTGACTTTTGTCTTGTTTGCTGTCCTCTAGGCCATTACTGAGATGTACTCGACACCCAATGGCGCACAGGAGCAAGTCTAGGAAGGAGAGGCGAGCGGAGGCGAAAGTGGAGACGAGAGAGAAGAGTGGGAACCTGATGGTGGAGGAGAGGGGGATGACAACGACGACTCCAGTGAAGAGGAGGAGGAAGAAGTCGAACCTCCCCGCTCGGAACGGCGATCCAAGCTTACACAAGACCCTGCGCGGGAACGTGGTAAGGCGACTATCCTTGTTGGGCAGTCGTTGAAGCGCCCTTGGACCTCATCTCCAGCGCCGACAGAAAAAGCTCACAAGCACCCGCGCGTGACGCCGTCCAAGGCGCCCAAGGCTCTGCCCAAGATGAAGATGATTGTCCCCACCATTTCTGGGTAATAGTAGAATTTGTTTTCCTTTGTTGAACGTGACAGACTCTTGGTCGACTCATTGAATAAGCTGACTGACTTTCAAAATTTGCAGTGCTGCCACCTCGGAGATCTCCGCCAAGGACGATGATCAAGAGATGGAAGACACTATTACCTCCAACCCCGGTACGATTACTGATGCTCTGCTTTTAGTCGACTGACGATTTCTTATAATTCCGGTGGATTTCTTATAATCCTGCGAACTTGTGGCTCGCTACACTGAGTTGGAGAACAAACAGATCCAGCTGAACCTTGACTTGAATCTTGCTCAGGAGAACTTGCAGAAGGCGAGGGACGAAGCAAAAGGTATGGCTGGTGAGCTTTTGTCGACTGTCCTTTCTTTCTGGCCATCCTCGATGTTGATCTCACTTGCTGTTTCGCAGACAAAATGGAGGAGGCTCTGAAGAAGAAGGATCAAGACCTTGCCGAAGCGCAGAAGGAGGCCCTGAACAAAAAGAAGCTTGCTGAAGAAAAACTGGCTTCAGTCGGTACTCTTGAAAAGGAAAACTCCAGGCTAAAAACTGCTCTCGACGCGGCTAATCGAGAGGTCAGCCGTCTGAAGAATGGCAATATAGCTCTGAATGACAAGGCAAGTGAACTGGCGAGGAAGAGGAACGATCTGGAGGCTTATCTCGGTGGACTCGCCAAGAAGCTGTTCGTCATGCTCGAGGGTAATTACTCCGGCCCGACTGACTTGCAGTTACCAAACCTGCATAGAGCCACTGACTTATCCTTGAATTGCGTTTACAGAATTCTGCCAGAACTTCGAAGAGGAGACCAGTCGAGTGGAGACAGACTTGGACCCTATCAATTCTCCAGTGAAGGACGAGGCTGCTATGAACGTGCTTCGACTGGAATCTCGTGTTGCCGGCGTTGTTGACTATCTTGCTCGGTTGAAGGTTGCGATTTCGCGGATCGACACATCGCTCTAGCCTAGGACGACGCTTCAGAATGACCTCGAGTCCCTGATGACTCGACTGAATGAAGTCCCAGGTCGAGTGGCGGAATGGAAGAAATCTTCTGCTAGATGTGGCGCTGATGTCGCTCTGTCTCTGGTCCGCGTCCACTGCAAGGAGGCGTGAGAATAAAAGTTGGCCACCATCCAAGTTGCCAATACCAGGAAGCACAACTTTCAAGACTTCATGGAGACTTTCATTGCTGCTGCCACTCGCATTGCAGACGGGATCGACTTGGACGAGTTCATCGCCCCTTCCAGTCCTCCGCCTGAGGAATAAAAACTTTTATGCTTCACTTTAAATTTGCCTTGGAATGCCGAGTGGATTTTGTAACCGTTAAACTCTGTCGAGATGGAGGCTCGAGTACTTTGATCTGTGGTCTAGGACCTTTGGATCTTATCTGAACTTGATTTATCGTTGAATATCTTCATGAATTATCTGTCGAGTGGAACTTCTTCTTCACTCAAAATAACTTTGTATTTGTGGTGCAGCTCCGAAGGAGAAGGTAGCAGTCGATTTGCACCTCGTTGTCCTTGCGGATTGGGATGTGTTCCATACTTAGGCGAGCACTGGGCTGCAGCTAAGCCCCCGAGTGGAAGGTTTACTCTCCACTCAGTAGGATTTTAAAAACTTAGGCGAGTACTGGACTGCAGCTAAGCCCCCGATTGGGAGGTCTGCTCTCCACTCGGTAGGATTTTTTCAAACTTAGGCGAGTACTGGACTGCAGCTAAGCCCCCGAGTGGGAGGTCTGCTCTCCACTCGGTAGGATTTTTTTCAAACTTAGG
>NC_057800.1:553126195-553153308 GCF_018294505.1 Triticum aestivum | reverse complement strand
GTAGGATTTTTTCAAACTTAGGCGAGTACTGGACTGCAGCTAAGCCCCCGAGTGGGAGGTCTGCTCTCCACTCGGTAGGATTTTTTCAAACTTAGGCGAGTACTGAACTGCAGCTAAGCCTCCGAGTGGGAGGTTTGCTCTCCACTCGGTAGGATTTTTAAACACTTAGGCGAGCACTGGGCTGCAGCTAAGCCTCCGAGTGGGAGTCTGGCTCACCACTCGGTAGGATTTTTAAATACATAGGCGAGCACTGGGCTGCAGCTAAGCCTCCGAGTGGGAGTCTGGCTCGCCACTCGGTAGGATTTTTAAATACTTAGGCGAGCACTGAGCTGCAGCTAAGCCTCCGAGTGGGAGTCTGGCTCGCCACTCGGTAGGATTTTTAAACACTTAGGCGAGCACTGGGCTGCAGCTAAGCCTTCGAGTGGGAGCCTGGCTCACCACTCGGTAGGATTTTTAAACACTTAGGCGAGCACTGAGCCGCAGCTAAGCCTCAGAGTGGGAGTCTGGCTCGCCACTCGGTAGGATTTTTAAACACTTAGGCGAGCACTGGGCTGCAGCTAAGCCTCCGAGTGGGAGTCTAGCTCACCACTCGGTAGGATTTTTAAACACTTAGGCGAGCACTGGGCTGCAGCTAAGCCTCCGAGTGGGAGTCTGGCTCACCACTTGGTAGGATTTTTTTTTTACAAACTTAGGTGAAACGGATTCGCAGCTAAGCCACCCACTGGGGGATTTCACACGCAAACAAAAGCGACAACAATTATAGGAAAAATTGTAACACTCTTGTCTTTGATAAATAGACTACAGAAGTATGATGCCAGTCTTTGATACAATGCACAATCCTCGAGGGTTACAATTCTACAGTCCTTTTAAACCAATTCTACTGTCTAAGCGCTCTTGGGAGGTATCTTTCTCTTACTATGCTATGAAGAACAAGCTGGTTTTTCATCCTTCACCAGTTCGTCGGATGGTGAATATTCCAAGGAAGCCTCCTGTTGCTCGTGCACTTTGTTTTGACAATGTTGCTGAGGATTGTGCCATGGTTGATCCAGCTTTGTTTGCTATTGATATGTATGCCTTCAATTTCTCTACAGCCCCAAGTCAGCGTCCAGCTCGTGCTCGTAAACCAAAGTCTGTGATTGTTGAGTCTGAGCTTAGGCGCAGTGCCAGGCTCGCAGCCCTACGTGATGGCTTCAGGCATTCTAATCCAGCCAAGTCCCCTATGAAGAAACCTACAGCAAAGCCTCAGAAGAAGCGCAAGGTTACTGTGGATGGCGAACTACCACGGGCTCCTCCTCACGATGCAGATCAACCTACTGTGCTGCCGCCTACGCCAATCAATGTGCTGCAGCAGGTTGGTCTTCGCCTCGGCATTGGGCCTGAGAAGCTCACTAAGGAGAAGCTTGAGGCTTCCTCTTGCAAGTCTTATGCTCCTCCTAGTTCCAATGATAGCTGATCATTTCATTTGGTGGGGTTTATGGTTAACCCTTGTGAAAACCATTTATCTACACTTATCTTTCAGGCTTTGTCTGAACTTTTATGCTATCCCTTGGCTGAAATGGTACTGTCATTATGTGACAGTCTTTTGCTGTTACTTTATTATGGTCTGTAATGAATCAGAATGATGTTAGAGATTGGAAAGTTCTTTGTTGGAATGTGTGAGGTCTGAATTCAGATGACAGAAAGCGTGCAGTTCGTCAGAAAATCGATGAAAGTGCTTGTTCCATTGCTTGCCTCCAAGAAACAAAATGTGAGGTCATTGATCAGCGTTTCATCCGTAAGTGTTGTCCATGACGTTTCGATCAGTTTATCCATGTGCCTTCGTGTGGAGCTTCGGGTGGGTTGTTAGTCGTATGGAATACTGCTTTGTTTGCTGGAAAGCTAATTGAGTCCAATAGTTTTGGTATTATGGTGGAGTTCAAGTCTGTTCATAACTCCCAAACCTGGACTCTAGTTTCAGTCTATGGACCCTGTCAAAACCCAGCTAGAGATAATTTTATTAATTGGTTGCATGATATAATTATCCCTGATGATGCTAACTGGCTGTTACTGGGTGATTTCAATTTCATGCGATCAATGGAAAATAGGAATAAACCAGGTGGTGATATTAATGACATGTTCATCTTTAATGAGGTTATTGGGCATCTGGGCTTAATTGAATTACCTATCAAGGGCAGAAAGTACACTTGGACAAATATGCAAACTGCTCCTTTGCTTGAACAGATTGATTGGTTTTTTACAACCCCTTCATGGACATGTTCTTATCCTAACACTATGGTCCTACCTCTGGCTAGAACCACTTCAGATCATGTGCCATGTGTGGTGCAAATCAAAACCACTATTCCCAAGGCCAAAGTGTTTAGATTTGAAAATTACTGGACTAATTTTCCTGGTTTTCTTGATTGTGTCAGTGACTCTTGGAGTAGGCCAGTTCATAAGAGATCTTCTGCTGCTATAATATCTGCAAAGTTCAAAGCTCTCAGGCATGCACTCAAACATTGGCACATTAGCCTTTCCACCGTCAAGGCTCTAATTTCCAACTGCAATAAAGTAATTCTTTGTCTGGATGGTCTTGAGGAGTTAAGGCCTTTGTCTGGGCCTGAGGAAAATTTCAGGAAAATTGTAAAGTTACATTTGGAGGAAACTCTAAGGTTGCAATTTATCTACTGGAAGCAGAGATGTACCATTAGAAACATTAAAGTGGGAGAGGAAAACACCAAATTTTTCCATGCCATGGCCACAGAGAGATACAGGAATAACTCTATTTCTAGTATAACTTCTGATGATGGGCAAGTGACCTCTGATCATGCATCAATTGCTGGACTATTTTTGCAGGAGTTCAAGCAGAGGATGGGATGCACAAATAATACACAACTGGGTTTTGATATGCCAAATATTATCCAGAAGGTTCAGGGACTAGATGACTTGACCAAGCCCTTTTCTAAGCAGGAAATTGATTGTGTTATTAAGGAAATGCCTCCTGACAGAGCACCTGGGCCAGATGGTTTCACTGGCCTTTTTCTTAAGAAGTGTTGGCACATAATTAAAGATGACTTTCATCAACTGGTCAAAGAGTTGTCTGAGGGGCACCTTGATTTGGAGTGTATCAACAGCTCTCTCATAACCTTGATTCCAAAAAAGCTTTCACCTGAGGGTTTGAATGATTACAGGCCAATATCTTTAACAAATACCTGTTTGAAATTCCTCACTAAACTTTTGGCAAACATGTTGTAGAAGGTCATCCTTTCCTGTATTCATAAAAACCAATATGGGTTTACTAAATCCAGGTCAATTCAGGATTGTCTAGCTTGGTGCTTTGAGTATATCCACTAGTATAATTCTTCAAAGAGACCAATAGTGCTGCTGAAATTGGATTTTACTAAAGCCTTTGACACTATTGAGCATGTTGCCATTCTTAGAATCTTAAGATACAAGGGTTTTAATGACAAATGGATTTCCTGGATGCAAACTATTTTGTCTTCTGGTTCTTCTTCTGTGCTTCTTAATGGTGTTCCTGGTAACCATTTTAAATGTAAGAGAGGAGTCAGGCAAGGAGACCCAATGTCACCTCTTCTTTTTGTCCTTGCTGCTGACCTGCTTCAGTCTGTTGTCAATGACATGTGCAGTAAAGGAATTCTGACTTTGCCAATCCCTTCCAACAGCCAGGATTACCCCATTGTTCAGTATGCTGATGATACACTAATTGTGTTGCCTGCTATTGATCATCAACTGCTCGCTCTTAAAGACATGCTTGATGTCTTTGCTGCCCCAACATGATTATTTGTGAATTTTACAGAATCCCTTATGGTGCCTATGAACATGTCATCTGATGAAGCTAACAGGTTGGCCTCAATTCTTGGATGTAGTATAGGAACCATGCCTTTTACTTACTTGGGTCTACCCATGGGGACTACAAGGCCCTCAATCCAAGACCTCATGCCCCTTGTGCATAGGATTGAAAGAAGATTGTCTGCCACTTCATGTTTTCTGAATCAAGGTAGCAGGTTGCAGTTGCTCCAGTCTGTTTTATAATCAATGCCCATATACTTCCTGTGCACACTAGTCATCCCAACTGGAATTTTGAAGCAAATTGAAAGGATTCAGAGACAATGTCTATGGAGAGGGAACTCTGATACTCCAAGACAATCTCTGGCTGCTTGGGACTTGGTATGCTTACCAAAAAACAAAGGGGGTCTTGGTGTGCTTAATCTCAGGGTGCAGAATGAGGCCTTGCTTATGAAGTTCTTGCACAAATTTTATAATCATCATGACATCCCCTGGGTTGGCCTTATTTGGAACGCCTACTATGCCAACTCTGTCCCTCATACTACCACACTCTGTGGATCTTTTTGGTGGCGTGATGTGTTTAAATTGGCTGACAAATATTGTCAGATGGCTACTCCAACGTTGGGTGATGGCAGGTCCATTCTCTTTTGGTCTGACAGATGGATGCTTGAGCTTAAGGGTTCCTATCTTAGTGAAAAATTTCCCAAGCTCTTCTCCTTTGTTATTGATGAGCAGCTTTCAGTGTCTGATGTGCTTTCCCAGGAGTTTTTGTCAAATTTGCATTTGCCCCTCTCTACACAAGCCTTTGCTGAGCTTGAATGTCTTCAACAACTGACTCATGCTTATTCTTGCTCTGCAACTCATGACGCATGGATTTGGCCTTTTCATAAGGGTTGTTTCAGACCCAAATCCTTCTATGTGTGTGAGCATCAGCAAATTGTTGTTGATCCAATCTTCCAATGGATTTGGAAATCTTCATGTACATTGAAAATCAAAATGTTTGCTTGGTTACTGCTGAGAGATCGTTTAAACACCAGAGACATGCTACTCAGAAGGCATTGGCATGTGGAAGATCATACTTGTGTTCTATGTCCATTTTTTGATCCATGAAGATCGTGCACATCTGTTCTTCTCTTGTAATTTTAGCATTAGAGTCTGGAATTACTTGCAGATTATCTGGGACCCACAGCCTGGGATGACAACATACAACATGGCAGTAAAGGCTAGGAAGGATTTTGGGCATTCTTTCTTCACTGAAGTGGTCTTTACAGCAGCTTGGAACATTTGGATCTTGAGGAATGGCAAGGTTTTCAGGAATGAGACACCTTCTTTCAGCGCATGGAGACATAACTTCATCCATGACATAACCCTTCTTTCTCATAGGATAAAATGTAAATACAAGGATAGCCTTCTAACTTGGATCTCTAACCTTCCTTAGGTAGTGTTTTTCTTTGCCCTGCTTGGGTTGTAAGTTTGTAAGTATTTCTGTCTTCCTCTTTCCTTTACTTGTATGGACTTGTAATAGGACTTTATTCTTTGTTGTTTTCAATAAAGAGCTGTGAGGCTGTTGCCTTGCAGTACATATTCAAAAAAAACCAATTGAAGTGGAAGCTTATGATAGTGATCATGAAACTTCAGATCAAGTCACTACCAAACCTCGTGGGATGACAAGGATGCGTACTACTTCAGAGTGGTACGTAATCCTGTCTTGAAAGTCATGTTGCTAAACAACAATGAACCTACGAGCTATGGAGAAGCGATGGTGGGCCTGGATTCCAAAATGGCTCGAGGCCATATAATCCGAGAGAGGATCCATATATGAAAACAAAGTACACTTTGGAAGAACTACTTGATGGTCGTATGGCTGTTAGGTACATATGGATTTTAAAAAGAAGACGGACAATGATGGTAAGTATCACCATTAAGAAAGCTCGACTTGTCATTAAGATGTTTTCCGACAAGTTCAAGGAGTTGACTACAATGAGACTTTCTCACTCGTAGCGATGCTAAGAGTCTGTTGGAATTATATTAGTGATTACTGCATTCTTTATGAAATCTTGCAGATAGGATGTCAAAACATTGTTTCCTCGATGATTTTCTTGAGTAAAGGTTGTATGTGATACAACCGGAAGGTTTTGTCAATCCTGAAAGATGCTAACAAGTATGCAAAGCTCCAGCAATCCTTCTAAGGACTGGAGTAAGCATCTCGGAGTTGGAATGTATGCTTTGATGAGATGATCAAAGTTTTTGGGTGTATACAAAGTTTATGAGATACTTGTATTTCCAAAGAAGTGAGTGGGAGCACTATAGAATTTCTGATGAGTATATGTTGTTGACATATTGTTGATCAGAAATGACGTAGAATTTTTGGAAAGCATATAGGGTTATTTGGAAAGTGTTTTTCAATGGAAAGCCTGGATTAAGCTAGTTGAACATTGAGCATCAAGATCTATAAGGATAGATCAAAACGCTTAATCGTACTTTCAAATGAGCACATACCTTGACATGATCATGAAGGTGTTCAAGATGGATCAGTCAAAGAAGGAGTTCTTGCCAAAGTTGTAAGGTATGAAGTTAAGACTTAAAGCTTGAGCACAGCAGAAGAAAGAGGAAAGACGAAGGTCGTCCCCTATGCTTTTGTCATAGGCTCCATACGGTATGCCATGCTGAGTACCACACCTGATGTGTGCCTTGCCACATATTTGGCAAGAGGGTACAAAGGTGATCTAGGAGTAGATCACCAGATAGCAGTCTAAATTATCCTTAGAGGAATAAGGATATGTTTCTCGGTTATGGAGGTGATAAAGAGTTCGACGCAAAGAGTTATGTCGATGCAAGCTTAACACCTATCCGGATAGCTCTGAGTAGAGATACCGGATACGTATAATGGAGCAACAATTTAGAATAGCTCCAAGTAGAACAGTTATTTGAAATGCACCAAATGTAACGTAGTAGTTGCATCTACAAGATGACATAGAAATTTGCGAAGTACATACGGATCTGAATGCTGTAGACCCGTTGACTGAAACCTCTCTCACAAGCATAACATGAACAAACCCAGAACTCTTTGGGTGTTAGTTACATGGGGATGTGACCTTGAGTGTTAATCACATATCGATGTGAACTGGATTATTGACTCTAGTGCAAGTGGGAGACTGTTGGAAATATGCCCTAGAGGCAATAATAAATTGGTTATTATTATATTTCCTTGTTCATGATAATCGTTTATTATCCATGCTAGAATTGTATTGATAGGAAACTCAGATGCATGTGTGGATACATAGACAACACCATGTCCCTAGTAAGCCTCTAGTTGACTAGCTCGTTGATCAATAGATGGTTATGGTTTCCTGACCATGGACATTGGATGTCGTTGATAACGGGATCACATCATTAGGAGAATGATGTGATGGACAAGACCCAATCCTAAGCCTAGCACAAGATCATGTAGTTCATATGCTAAAGCTTTTCTAATGTCAAGTATCATTTCCTTAGACCACGAGATTGTGCAACTCCCGGATACCGTAGGAGTGCTTTGGGTGTGCCAAACATCACACGTAACTAGGTGGCTATAAAGGTACACTACAGGTATCTCCGAAAGTGTCTGTTGGGTTGGCACGAATCGAGACTGAGATTTGTCACTCCGTGTAAACGGAGAGGTATCTCTGGGCCCACTCGATAGGACATCATCATAATGTGCACAATGTGATCAAGGAGTTGATCACGGGATGATGTGTTACGGAATGAGTAAAGAGACTTGCCGGTAACGAGATTGAACAAGGTATCGGGATACCGACGATCGAATCTCGGGCAAGTATCGTACCGCTAGACAAAGGGAATTGTATGCGGGATTGATTAAGTCCTTGACATCGTGGTTCATCCGATGAGATCATCGTGGAGCATGTGGGAGCCAACATGGGTATCCAGATCCTGCTGTTGGTTATTGACCGGAGAGGTGTCTCGGTCATGTCTGCATGTTTCCCGAACTCGTAGGGTCTACACACTTAAGGTTCGATGACACTAGGGTTATAGGGAATAGATATACGTGGTTAGCGAATGATGTTCGGAGTCCCGGATGAGATCCCGGACATCACGAGGATTTCCGAAATGGTCCGGAGGTAAAGATTTATATATGGGAAGTCCTGTTTTTATCACGGGAAAGGTTTCGGTTGCTATCGGTAATGTACCGGGACCACCGGGAGGGTCTCGGGGGTCCACCAAGTGGGGCCACCGGCCCCAGAGGGCAGCATGGGCCAAGTGGGGGAGGGGACCAGCCCCAGATGGGCTGGTGCGCCCCCCACAAGGGCCCAAGGCGCCTAGGGTTTAGGGAGGGGGCGCCTCCACCTTACTTGGGGGGCAAGTCTCCCCCTCTCTCCCCCCTTGGCCGCCGCCCAGATGGGCTTTGGGGCTGCCGCACCCCTTGGGGTGGGAACCCTAGAGGGGGCGCAGCCCCCTCCCTCCCCCTATATATAGTTGAGATCTTTGGGGCTGCCAACACAGGAGTTTTGACCTCTCCCTGGCGCAGCCCTACCTCTCTCCCTCCTCGTCTCTTGCGGTGCTTGGCGAAACCCTGCTGGAGTACCACGCTCCTCCACCACCACCACGCCGTCGTGCTGCTGCTGGATGGAGTCTTCCCCAACCTCTCCTTCTCCCCTAGCTGGATCAAGGCGTAGGAGACGTCACCGGGCTGTACATGTGTTGAACACGGAGGTGTCGTCTGTTTGGCACTAGGATCATCGGTGATTTGGATCACGACAAGTACGACTCCATCAACCCCATTCACTTGAACGCTTCCGCTTAGCGATCTACAAGGGTATGTAGATGCACTATCCTTCCCCTCGTTGCTAGATTACTCCATAGATTGATCTTGGTGATGCGTAGAAAATTTTGAATTTCTGCTACGTTCCCCAACAGGAGCAACGGAGATAAGAGAGATAATTGATATCTATTGTGAGGCATCTGGTCAACGAGTAAACCTTGCTAAGAGCTCGTTCCATTTTAGTAAAGGGCGCCCAAATAGTACAAGAGAGTCCATGAAGCTTGTACTAGAGGTTCCAAAAGTCTCTTATTGATCGCTACCTTGGTCTACCCTTAGATGTGGGTAGGAGCAAAAAAATGAAACTTTCAAGTATTTCAAAGATCTGGTTTGGAAATTCAAGGATGGATCGAACAGATCCTCTTTGCAAGAGGGAAAGATGTGCTCATAAAATCAACGGCCCAGGCAATTCCTACTTATTCAATGGCCATTTTTTAATTGCTAAGGGGACTTTGTGAGAAGATTAACTCACTTCTAAGAACTTTCGGGTGAGGCAACA
Source organism: Triticum aestivum (assembly GCF_018294505.1). Lineage (NCBI taxonomy): Eukaryota > Viridiplantae > Streptophyta > Magnoliopsida > Poales > Poaceae > Triticum > Triticum aestivum. The sequence goes on along the minus strand of NC_057800.1, from coordinate 553,144,210 downwards.
AGCAAGGAAAGTGCAAGCCTCACTTGGTGTCATGGGACGCACTCACGTTGCCGAAGTATATGGGGCACTACTAGGAAAAGGCTTATATGTGAACACAACTGAGTGGTGGGCGGAACGAGTCACCCGTCACAGCTATTTTGGAAAGTTTGAAGTGGCGGGTAATAAATTACGACTGCCACAATTAGTTTAACATTAGTGGCAGGCGTTACGTCTGGTCCCCCACACGTAGGATCTTCCGTATGTTTTTTTTGCATAACTCACCTCTAGCGGGTGCGTCTACGTACCCGGTATGTGTCCCAGCAGTTGCGGTAATCTCCTATCAACCGCCACTAGTGGGCCTTGCCCATTGCCCAATGTTGCCAAAATATAGTTGTAGCGGGTACCTAAATACGCCCAACACAGCTAAAACCGTCCATGAAATTTCATCCCCCCAACCCACCCCCCTCTCGTGAAAAGTGTTAGAATTAGAGATAAATACCAATTGTAATCTCAACAATCTGTCTTTTGTATCTCTCCCGTATCTATCTCTTCTCCTAGCGACAACGTGTAACGACCTAAATCCTAGCGATCGGGTTTCTATCCTTGTACGCCACGGCAAGGCTGTTTCTGCCTCATATCAATAAATACCAACGCGGCTCCTCGTTGAGGAGTAGGAACGCTTAAACCTTATATGGTACACAGAGCCAATTCTCTTCCCAATCTAGCTACGAGAACCTATCTCCATCGCCATGTCGGCTTCCTCAGCACCTATCATCCTCAACCTCGGATCTCCACCAACCGAGAAGCTCACCAAGGGGAATTACCTCTTGTGGAAGGCCCGGATTATGCCCGGCCTGCGAGGAGCGCAGGTCACGGGGCTCCTGGATGGAACCGATGCCGCGTCCGCTCGCATGGTGGAGCAGCAGCAGTCGGACAAAACTACCATCATGGTGCCAAACCCACTATACGCACCATGGTTATCAAAGGATCAACAAGTTCTTGGCTTTTTGCTGAACTCCCTCTCCAAAGAAGTCCTTGCCCAATTTGTTGGTAAGGAACATACCTTTGATTTATGGACTGGCATCACTACCCTCTTTGCATCGCAATCTCAATCCAGAATTACAAACCTGAGAATCTCCATCACCACAACAAAGAAGGGAAACATGTCCAGTACCTCCTACATCTCCAAGATGAAAAGCCTTGGGGATGAGCTTGCGGCTGCCGGACGGCCTGTCACAGATCCTGAGATGGTGGATTATGTGCTTGCTGGATTGGATCGGGACTACGATCCAGTTGTGGCGGCCATCGGAGCTGTCAAATCTGTCATCACCGTTGATGAGCTGTTTGCTCAGATCGCCGCCTTCGACCAGCCCCTAGAGATGCTCGGTGATGGTGGTGAAGGCGGCTTCCACACGTCCGCTAATCTGGCCTACCGCGGCCGTGGCCAGTACAAGCCTCGGGGGCGTGCACGCGGCAGCAGAGGTCGCGGCCGAGGGAGGCGATCTCCTTCTACTCCAAGCGGCAGCAACAGAGGAGCTCAAGGCGGTCGTCCAAAACCACAGCAGCAGCAACGCCAACCTTACAGGGATTATCCCGAGTGCCAAATATGCCTCAAGCATCACCGCGGGGGCGCCCGTGAGTGTTGGGATCGTTATGAAGATGACGAGTACGAGGAGAAGGAGGCCAACATTGCCACCAATTCCTATGGCATCGACACCAACTGGTACGCGGATACCAGAGCTACAAATCACATCACGGGGGAGCTTGACAAGCTGACAATCAGAGACAAGTACCATGGGGGCGATCAAATTCACACTGCGAGTGGTTCTGGTATGGAAATTACTCATGTTGGTAGTTCAATTGTCAAAACCCCCATGAAAAACTTGCATCTAAAAGGAGTCTTATATGTACCTGAAACATCAAAGAATCTTCTTTCTATTCATCGTTTTACCCTTGACAATCGTGTTCTCATTGAATTATATCCTTATTTCTTTTTGGTCAAGGACTTGGACACGAGGAAGGTACTTCTTAGGGGCAAGTGCGTGGGTGGTCTTTATCCACTCATATCTTCACCATCATCATCGAATAAACGAGCTTTTGTTGTTGTCAAGCCTTCTTCAGCAAAGTGGCATAGCATATTAGGTCATCCTTCGTCAGTTATTGTTAAGTTTGTTCTTAGTAAAAATAAACTTCCCCATAGTCATGAGTCTAGCATTGAGTCTGTGTGTGATCCATGTCAGCAGGCTAAGAGTCATTAGCTACCATACTCTATATCTATCAGCATATCCACTGCACCCCTACAGGTTGTATTTTCAGATGTTTGGGGGCCAGCTCCTAGTTCTGTTGGTAGACATTCATATTATGTAAGCTTCATTGATGATTATAGCAAATTTACTTGGATCTATCTTCTCAAGAAACAATCTGAAGTGTTTCAAGTTTTCAAGAATTTTCAAAACCTTGTTGAACGAAAACTCAACACTAAAATCATTTCCATGCAAACCGACCGGGGAGGTGAATACAAAAAATTTAACCTCTTTTTTCAACAACTTGGCATTTCACATCATGTATCATGCCCCCACGCACACCAACAGAATGGTTCTGCCAAAAGAAAACATCGCCATGTTGTTGAGGTAGGGTTAGCTCTACTAGCAAATGCATCCATGCCACTCAAATTCTAGGATGAAGCATTCTTGACTGCCACATATCTTATAAACTTGCTTCCTAGTAAAGTCATTGATTTTGAGACTCCCATCACACGCCTCTTTGGCACTACTCCTGATTATAAATCCCTTCATGTATTTGGTTGTGCTTGCTGGCCAAACCTCCGTCCATACAATACACGCAAACTTGCTTTCCGTTCAAAGAAGTGTGTGTTTCTTGGTTATAGTCCCATTCATAAAGGAGTCAAATGTCTAGAAGTTGCCACAGGAAGGGTTTATATATCACGAGATGTTGTATTCGATGAATCAATATTTCCTTTTGAATTCCTTCATCCAAATGCCGGAGCCCTCCTTAGGAAAGAAATTCTACTCCTTCCGTCAAATCTCCAAAATTTTGATCATGGGGGCGATGATTGTGCTAACCCAACTGATAATCCTACTAGCACTTGTACTATGTCTACTCATGTGCATGGTCATGCAGCAAATGCAGGCGGAGATGATGCAGAAAACGATGCAACAAATGATCAAATTTTTGAAGAAAATGACCCCATATTTCATGTGCCAGAACTGGACGAAGCTGGTGCAAAACACGAGGGAGATCTGCTGTCTCTTGGAACTCCTGTGCGTCAGTTCTCCTTAGATCATGCGTGGAGATACGCTCGGGATTTTGCGCCAGGTAGAGTCGACTCGCATCAATCAGCGGGCGCCAAGTCAGGTGCCATCCCGTGTCCCACGCGCGGGGCCTCGACAGCGACAGCGGCAGAAACCGCGTTGGCAGGCGCATCTGGCGTGGGATCGCAGCCCCACGTGCATGTGCAGGGAAGCTCCTCGGGATCTCCTATGGGCACCAGGCTGGATGCAACAACTCCTTCAGTCACACCGCAGGCTACAGGATCTTCTGTGCAAAGCGGGTCCAGTTTTTCACCAGGATCTTCTACGGCTGAAGCCTCTACACCACCTTCTGTACAGCAGATTGCACACCGTGTTTCACCGCAGCCAGCTCCACGTGTTATGACTCGGCTACAAAAAGGTATACGAAATCGAAAGATTAGAACTGATGGGACTATACAGTATGGCATGTTGTGTGTTACAGGAGAACCCACAAAATTAGAGGATGCATTTGAAGATCCAAAGTGTAAAAATGCAATGGATGAAGAATACATGGCACTTATGAGAAACAAGACATGGCATCTTGTACCTGAGCCAAGAGGTAAAAGCATTATTCATTTAAGTGGGTTTACAGAATAAAGAAGAAGGCAGATGGTTCAATTGACATGTATAAAGCACGGTTAGTTGCAAAGGGCTTTAAGCAACATTATGGCTTAGACTATGAAGATACATTTAGTCCTGTTGTTAAAGCTGCAACTATTAGGCTTGTGCTAGCTATTGCTGTTTCCAGGGGATGGAGCTTGAGACAGCTAGATGTTCAGAACGCGTTTTTACATGGTGTTCTGGAAGAGGAGGTTTACATGAGACAACCACCTGGGTATGCAGAAAAGAAGGCACCTCACCACGTTTGCAAACTTGACAAGGCACGTTATGGTTTGAAACAAGCACCGAGAGCATGGTACTCAAGGTTAAGCTCTCAGTTAAGGCATTTGGGTTTTGCTGCGTCTAAAGCTGATACTTCACTTTTCATTTATAACAAGGCAAACACAGTTATATTTGTATTGATATATGTTGATGACATTATAGTTGCAAGTTCTTCACAAAGTGCCACTAATGCTCTCTTGCATGAACTGAGTTCAGAATTTGCTTTGAAGGACCTTGGTGATCTTCACTTCTTTCTAGGCATTGAAGTCAAGTAGATTCAAGATGGCATAGTACTTAATCAAGAGAAATATGCCACTGAACTTCTAGTTCGCGTGGGGATGAAGGATTGCAAGCCTTCACCTCCACCATTTTCTTCTTTAGAAAAACTTTCAGCCTTTGAAGGAGAGCCACTTAAAGAAGAAGAAATCACAATGTACAAAAGTGCAGTAGGTGCTCTACATATTTAACATTGACAAGGCCAGATATATCATTTGCTGTTAACAAGGTTTATCAGTATCTACATGCACCTACTACCGTACATTGGACAGCTGTTAAAAGAATTGTACGGTATATAAAGCATACTATGAGCTTAGGCCTTCAGTTCAGACATTCTAATTCCACCCTAGTTAGTGCTTTCTCTGATGCTGACTGGGCACGATGCAGTGATGACAGAAAGTCAACTTGAGGATTTGCTGTATTCTTTGGCTCTAACCTTATTTCCTGGAGTGCCAGAAAACAAGCTATAGTGTCAAGGTCGAGTACTGAAGCTGAATACAAGTCACTAGCCAATGCAACTGCTGAGATCATTTGGTTGGAATCATTGCTTAGTGAGTTGGGAATTAAACAACATCGTGTGTCATGTTTGTGGTGTGATAACTTGGGAGCCACCTATCTCTCTGCGAATCCAGTGTTCCATGGCAGAACTAAACATCTTGAGATTGACTTTCATTTTGTGCGAGAAAGGGTTGCAGAGAATAAGTTGGACATATGGTTTATTCCCTCCAAAGATCAGGTTGCAAATGGTTTTACTAAAGCTCTACCAAGCAAACCTTTTGAAGAGTTCAAGAGAAATCTTAATGTAGGATAGTTGAGATTAAGGGAGGGTGTTAGAATTAGAGATAAATACCAATTGTTATCTCAACAATCTCTCTTTTGTATCTCTCCCGTATCTATCTCTTCTCCTAGCGACAACGTGTAACGACCTGAATCCTAGCGATCGGGTTTCTATCCTTGTACGCCACGGCAAGGCTGTTTCTGCCTCATATCAATAAATACCGACGCGGCTCCTCGTTGAGGAGTAGGAACGCTTAAACCTTACAAAAAGGAAGTTTCAAATCTTCTTGATTCTCCGCTGCCCTCGCCCTCCAACCTCATGCCTCACCGCTGCCTCACCCCTCCTCTGCCATCGCGCCACGCTCGTCCTCCTACGATGCGTCGGCCCTCGTCACTGCACGCCTCCTCCGCCCCCTCCCTCGTCGCTGAGGCCCGGCCCTAAACCCTAGTTGGACCCTCCTCACCGTAGCCCCCTCGTTGTCGGGGCCCTTCTCTGTCATGGTCCCCTCATCATCATGGCCCCCTAGTTGCCGGGCCTCCGCCGCCGCCGCCCCCTAGTCGCCATGGCTTCCTCCGCCAACAGCAGGGGCATGACACCACCACCATCATCCGACTCCTCCACCTCCGAGGCTAGTCTTGATCCCTCCTCTGCCTCGCGCTCAAGTATTGCACAGGTAAGTAATGTGTATACATTGTAGTTGAATATTAGTATTAGATTCACATATTCTTGCTTGAAAGATCTTCTCGATTCTCTGTCGCCCTCGCCAGTTTCTGGTCCTTGGCTTCAAGTCACTTCTTGTCCTTGGCCTCGATCCGCTTTGGCAGTTTGACTAAGAAAATCCTGAAAATAGGACATATTCTTGCACAGTTAAAGACAAAAAGAAATGAAAGTCGACTTATATGGCTAGTGTAACTTTGGCTGAGCAAGTGAAAAGTGAACTATTTAGCACTTACATATCAATTGGTTAAGTTTGATGTACAAAATGCTCTCCTTATGCATAACGTTCCACAATAAAATGGACGAATAATCTAGTTATATGCACATAACCATATATTGCCCTATCTATCTAAGGGTCAAACACTAATATATTAGTGCCAAAACAATGGATGCGTAATAGATGCTAAGTATGACATGGTGGTAACAGATGAAAGTGCGACAACTCTAGATATACAACTCCAGATGACATTATTTATGTGGTTGGTATAAGTATTTTGCTACATGAGTATCTGAGAAGTTGTGGCTTAGCTACTGACATGGCACTTGGCTAGCTATCTAGAAGAGACGATCATGCCTAGGACATAATTTGAAGAAGCAAAGAGCAAATACTACACCTATACAACCAAGAAGACCAAGTAGTGCATATACCAATACATAGATTTTGATATGTTCTTTCGTAGTACTTGTTGTTGGTGCTATTATTGGTGATGGAAGTGATTTGGCATGGTTACTATTCCCACCACCCCTTGCTGATCATAATTCGATTAGTCCTATGTTTAATATATTCACATAATTTGTAGCATTTTATTCTATCCATGTCTTATCCGTATCAATATACACATGCATATTTATTTGGAGTGCTCCAACAATACAGGGCTTCAAAAAAGGGTAAACATATCGTCAAACATTGATTAATTTCCATTCCGTGGGATTTCACACACTGAATGTTTCCTTTTTAGCATAAGTCATGCCCAATTTTCTGTCCATCCTTTAACTTATAGAATTATTGCATAACATGAACATAGGGAATGAACGAAGTATGCCACTTCTGTGGCGACAGGAGACTAGGTGCAAGTTACAAAGTTCACCTAACTTCTAGTGAGATATGTGTCGGTCTTCACGACGACTTTATGGAGTGGACAGTAAGCTCTATTCAATTAGTGTTATAACTTGTGGTTTAGAATGTTGCTCCCACAATTATGTAGTTTCTTTTCTCTTTTTATCATGCTCGGTGTATCCCTTGTTGGGGATGAGAGGAGTTCATGCATGTCGCCAACCTGGCCATCCATGGGGAGTGGACGATTCAGTTTCACATGATGCTATTAAAAACGGCATTCCCTTGACCTTCCCTCTCACCAACGAGGGATGAAGACGCATTTCCATGGTCAAAATTGGATTGATATTGCCACACAATTCGGGATGCAAGCTGAGAAGTCGTTCTTACTTTTTTTTAACGAATTTGAGGAGGGTCATTAGGGCGATAGAAAAATCTATCTGTGGTATGATGTCCAACAATCGCCGTACTACTACTTTCAATGGTGATCAGGATGTCATATATATATGTACTGATTTATGAGCTATAGCACTTTATAAACATATATGGTGTATGCCCTTATTTTATTGTACCGTGTAAGTACTAAACATTAGTGAGTTGTTAGACATATATATGTTTATTGCTTTATGTTGTACTAATATTATTGCTTGATAACAATTAGCTAGTGGTTAACGTATGCACTTATTTAATGTCGCGGCGTATTGCAATTTATGATCTAAGTTTCATGCAAAAATAGACATGGCAGCCAAAATGCTACTGTGGATGTAGAATTTTCAATTTGCATGACAGAGTGGCGGGCGCTGAAACATGTCCGTCACTGCTTTAACTCCAAGCACTGGCTGGCAGGGTTGTGTGCTCGCCGCTGCAGACTCTCTAGCAGTGGCGGGCGGGCGCCCCTAGGAGCCTGACCCGCCATTGCTGACCTTTTTGCGCCCCCTACTACTAGGCATTCCTGCAGTAGTGGGGGCTTAGGCTTTAGAGACATTGAGTTTTTCAACTTGGCCTTGTTAGCACGTCAAGTGTGGAGAATTTCACAAACACTGGAATTACTTAGCGGTAAGTTCCTTAGATCTGTCTATTTTCCTAACATCGACATTATGCAAAGCAACTTTGGGCTCGTCCCCTTCACAGGCGTGGCGATCTTTAGTGGAAGGAAGAGATATTTTGATGTCGGGACTTATCCATGGAATAGGCAAGGAACAGTCTACGCGTGTCTCGCATGACAACTGGATCCCTCGGACAGAAAGACTGGCTCCGGTGGCTGTTTCAGATAACCCCCGAAGATGGTGTCATAACTGATTGACCACACATCGGGATGGTGGAACAGAGGAGAACTAGTGAGATATTTCCTGCCCATAGACATTGAGGTGATTTGTAATATGCCATTAAACGTTGTCGAACACGAAGGTTTCTGGCTTGGCATCATGAAAAAAAGGGGGGGTCTACTCTGTCAGATCAGCATACAAGTTGTTGTTTTTTTGACTAAATATCTGCATAATATTTTTAGTTAAATCGTTAGTCCAACATAATCACATGGCATACAAGTTGTTAGTCCCAAGGAAAAAAGTATTAGGAGGATTGGCTAGAAGGGCAACGGAGGACAAGCTCCAATAGATCAGAGAAGGCTTTGTCAAGGCTATGGAAGACAAAAGTACCATTGAAGGTAAGGGTGTTCACTTGGTGCCTTGCCCAGCGGTTGCTACCTTCTAGTGCAAAGTTGCATCGACAACAAATGGCAACCTTGCTGTGTTGTGAACTGTGTAAAGCCGCAGATGGTACATGGCATCACTCCATATGCTGGACTGCACCTTGGCAAGGTGTGTATGGGTGCTTGTCAACGAGTCCCTCACTAATTAAAGACAAAAATAAATTAAAGTCGACTTAGATAGCTAGCGTAACTTTGGTTGAGCAAGTGAAAAGCGAACTATTTAGCACTTACATATCAATTGGTTAAGTTTGATGTACAAAATGCTCTCCTTATGCATAACATTCCACAATAAAATGGACAAACAATCTAGTTATATGCACTTAACCATATATTTTCCTATGTATCTAAGGTTGAGGACTAATATATTAGTGCCAAAACAATGGATGAGTAACATATGCTAAAAATGAGAGGGTGGTAACAGATGAATTCGTGACAACCCTAGACATTCAACTCCAGATGTCATCATTTATGTGGTTGGTATAAGTATCTTGCTACATGAGTACCTTAGAAGTTGTGGCTTAGCTACTGACATGGCACTTGGCTAGCTATCTAGAAGAGAAGATCGCCCAGGACATAATTTTAAGAAGCAAAGAGCAAAATACTGCACCTATACAACCAAGAAAACCAAGTAGTGCATATACCAATTTTGATATGATCTTTCATAGTACCTGTTGCTGGTGCTATTGTTGGTGATGTAAGTGATTTGCCATGGTTCACTAGTAGAAAATGGGCCATTTGTCCCGGTTCAAGAGGGCTTTTAGTCCCGCTTCTGGAACCGGCACTAAAGGGTCGGTACTAAAGCCCCCCTCCCTTTATTCCCGGTTCTTATACGAATTGGGACTAAAGACCCTCCACGTGGCCGCTGGCTAGAGCTCCACCTTTAGTCCCGGTTGGTAACCGGGACTAAAGGTAATTTTATGATTTTTTTTCTCTTTGATATTTTAATTTTTTCGATTTTCAAATTTCTGAATTATTTTACAATTTAATCTCTAACCACCCACCCCTCATCACTGCTCAATTTAACCTATAATCTCTAATCACCCCTCATCATTTCAAATCATCTAACTGCCCGACCGGTCACCCATCCTCTCACTACTTCAGCCTGAGCACGCTTAACTTTCGAGTGCTATTCCCCCTCGTTTCCAAGTCTGCACTTGTTGTTTTCCTGACAATAGTAAGATGTCAATCCTATTAACCGTCAGGAGTTTAGCTTGAGCATTAAGTCACACATTTCACTGTTTGAGTTTGAAACTATTATTCTAAAAAACAATAATTATTTAGTAACACTAATATTTCTTGAATAAGTAGTTTGACCATAGTTTGACCAGATTTGACCAAAATTCAAAAAAACTGAAATAATTTAGTAACACTAATACTTCTTGAATAAGTAGTTTGACAAGATTTAACTAAAATTCAAAAAAACTGAAATTTGAGCATAACTTTTTTTCCTTTTAGAATTTGAGGATTCTAAAAAATTGCAAACAACATTTTCTTTTGTTTTTTTCAAAACTGAAATGGCACTAGTTCCGGTTTGAGAAACGAACCGGGACTAAAGGGCATAGCGCCCTTTAGTTCCGGTTCGTATCTCAAACCGAGACTGAAGGTCCCATTTGAACCGGGACTAATGCCTTTAGCCGCTTGAACTGGGACTAATGCTCACATTAGTCCCGGTTTGTAATGCAACCGGGACTAATGTGTATATTGAGTTGTGACCAAAGCCCTGTTTTCTACTAGTGGTTACTATTCACACCATCCCTTGCTGATCATAATCCGATTAATCCTATGATTAATATATTTACATAATTGGTAGCCTTTTATTCTATCAATGTCGTATCTGCATCAATATTCAGATGGATATTTATTTGGAGTGCTCCAACAATAAGGGCTTCAAAAGAGTGTAAAAATATCGTCAAGCATTGATTAATTTCTGTTTCGTGGGATTTCAGACACTCAATGTTTCATTTTTTAGCATAAGTCATGCCCAATTTTTCTGTCAATCCTTTAACTTATAGAATTATTCCATAACACGACGTAGGCAATGAACGACGTATGCCACTTCTGTGGCGACAGGAGACTAGGTGCAAGTTACAAAGTTCACCTAACTTGTACCGAGTTTTGTGTCGGTCTTCACGACGACTTTATGAAGTGGACGGTAAGCTCTATTTAATTAGTGTTATAACTTGTGGTTTCATAATGTTGCACCCAGAATTATCTAATTTTTGTTTTCTTTTTATCATGCTCACTGTATCCCTTGTTGGGGAAGAGAGGAGTTCATTCTAGTGGCCAACCTGGCCATCCATGGGGAGTGGACGATTCAGTTTCACATGATGCTGTTAAAAATGGCATTCCCTTGACCATACCTCTCACCAACGAGGGAGGAAGAACATATTTCAATGGTCAAAATTGGATTGACATTGCCACAAAATTCGGGATGCAAGCTGGGAAGTCGTTCTTATTTTTTCTTAACGAATTTGAGGAGGCTCATTAGGGCGGCAACAAATCCTATCTATTGTACGATGTCCAACAATCACCATAGTACGCACTTTCTATGGTGGTCAGGATATCATATATATATATATATATATATATATATATATATATATATATATATATATATATATATATATATACTACTTTCTGGGACTAGCTATAGCACTTATGAGAAAAAGGCTTTCGCCCCGCTATATTGATATAGCAACCGCCCGATACAACCAAGAGTTCAATGCTGGGGCAAATAGCACAAGCATGCCCAAAAGAAACAAAAGAGAAAGAAGAGAGAAAATGATGTCAACAACATCGGATCGACAAAAACGAAGATAACCCAAAACCGTTGCGCCCACCGGAGATGTACCACCTCGCTCCAGGCACCTGGAACCTCCACATACCAAGCAGCACCTTCAGGAAGGAACACGACGACGACGACGCTGCTGCCCGGACAGGTCCTAGGGTTTCCCCCGGTACGCGGAGGGGCATGGGGAAGGGGAAGATCCGACGCCCTTCAAGAAGGAAGGATGGCGCCCACGGGCGTCACCGCGTCGGTGCCGGCAAGCCGGCCCGGATTTCTCCCATCCGCCAACACCCACAACCCCGAATGGTCCGACGCGCTCCACCAGACAAGCCACCCACGTACGTGCGCCACCATGGCCTTGCCATCATCACCGCCGCCTCACCGTGGTCACCAAAGCGAGAACGACGAGAACGAGAGGGAGCAGCCGCGAACGAAGAACGGTAGTGAGAGCAACCACGCCGGAGGAGACAACCTCCACCGTCATCGGCGGTCACCGACCGGACGCGACAAGGGGAGCGTACCAGGCCCTCGAGGCCCGGTCGAGCCCAAAAGGGGCTCATGAAGCACCCGTCGCCGAGCTGCAGTAGACGAGCTGCCGACTCCACCACCCCCCGCATGAGCCGCGCCACCACCGGCCCCACCGGAGCCGCCGTAGGCGAGACCGAGACAGGCCCGCCCAGACCCAGATGGGGCCCAAAAGGGCCCAGATTTGGGCCGGGAGGGCGCTGCCACCATCCACCGCGCCAGCACGCCGCCAAGTGGATGCGCCACCGCCTCTAGGCCACCCGGAGTAGCGCCGCCAGGAGCAGCCGCCGCTGCCGGAATCACCACTGACCGAGGAGCACCGCGCGGGACGCACCACCCAAGCCGTGGCACCACGCGCGGGGAAGGAACGGCCGCCGCCGCCATCAACACCATGCGGGCAGGGCCCGGTGGCGCCGGACGGCGGCGGTAGGAGGCGGGGAATGGGAGGGGGCTCTGGGGGGCGGTGTCGTGGTTCTAACTCTGACAGTGATGTAGGGGGGTATGTATGGAGAGGCTAGATCTTAGCTATGGAGGAGTTGGAAGCACACAAGGATTACGAGTTCAGGCCCTTCTCGGAGGAAGTAGCAGCCCTACGTCTCGGTGCCAGAAGGCGGTCGACTGAATTATGTGTGTATGAATAATAAGGGTGCGAACCCTTGATACTGAGGAGGGGGGTGGCTTATATAGAGTTCGCCAGGCCCCTCCAGCCCTCAGTAATGCAGGGTTTAAAGTACATTAAGACTGGGGGTTACTGGTAACGCCCCTAATAAAGTGCTATGATGACCATAAAAGCTACTTAATGACCGACCATTTGCGTGCAGGGTGACTTTAGATCTCCTGGCAGTCGAGTGGTTGGATCTTGGTCGAGTGATTGCTTCGTGGTCGAGTGTCTTGAATCCGTCGAGTGGGATACCTCCAAGTCGATTGAAAGGTGACTTCTTCTAGGGATGTCCTTGGGTAGGATACTTAGGACAGGTCTGTGCCCCTACCCTAGGTACATAGCTTCATCATTAGCCCCTGAATGGATCGAGGTTCGAGTGGGGAAGGAGTTGGGGATCTTTCCGACTGGTTCTTCATGTTATATGAACGTCTTGTTTTGGATCAATTGTCACGGATGACGTCGTCAACTTTTTTCAGTCGCCTTGATCCATTCTTGGCCTCTTGTCGAGTGAATTTCTTTACTTGTGAAGTTCCGAGTGACGGTGTGAAAGGGATCTTCTGTTTGACGAGTTGTTCTGCGGCCCACGGATTTTGTGAGATTTGAATTCCGGGAAGCGCGCGGGACGGGGGCGGCCGCAGTAATCGGATGGGATAGGACGGAAGCTCCTCAATCCCCGCGCCACCCTTTTCGCCATGTACCGCGCGCACGCCTGTTGCGGGATTTGACGGGATTGCCTGGGCCTACCAGTCAGCCACTCGGAAGCGACCTCTTATAAGCTGCCGGCTCGGGACCCCCGAACAGTGTGCCTTCACTTTTCCCCCTTCCTTCACAAGATCCTCCGCCACCTCCGCTCTCACCTTGGTGCCGTAGGTCTGTTCGAGCTTCGCCAGCGACGATGGTGAAGGAGAAGACGTCGACTCTAGAGCGCGCGAAGAAGGCGGCGGTGCAGGGGAAGGGGAAGAAGTCCGATCAGGGCGGATCTTCCTCAAGGACTGCTCGGCCCAAGGATTGGATCCAGGGCGACTGGATGCCGTCGGCGATTCGGCAGGATGATCTCGATGATCTGGTCGATGGGGGATTCATTCCCCACTAATCTGCGCGTCTCCCGGGGAAAGAAGTCGAACCCCGGCCTCTTGATGGTGAGTGCGTCCTCCTCACCACCCATATCGATCGCGGATTCTCTCTGCCTCCTCATCCTTTTTTCCGGAGCTTCTTGAACTTCTTCGGAGCGCAGCTCCATCAGTTTACTCCCAATTCTATTGTGTATCTTGCTGCTTTCGTTTCCTTATGTGAAAACTTCTTGGGTTGCCGCCCCCACTGGGGACTCTTCAAGCACATCTTCACTTGCCGCTCTCAGTCGGTCAAGAAGGCCAAGTCGAGTGACGAACGGACGCAGGTGATCCAGCTGTGCGGGGGCCTGGCGATCCAGATGAGGGGAAAAAGTTCCTTTCCGTCTATCACTTTTCCCGAGTCAGTCCGCGGGTGGCAGTCGACTTGGTTTTACTATAAAGACCAGGTGACCCCAGGACAGTCGACTGGGCTCCCCCCTTTTTCTCTGAATCGAGCGCAAAAACCTGCCTCTTTGAAAGTGACGCCGGAGGAAAAGGCGCAAGTCAAGGTGCTGGTCGGTCGAGTGGTTCAGCTTGTCCGCGAGGGTGTGACTGGCATGGACATGTTGGAAGTCTTCCTTCGGAGGTGCATCCAACCGCTTCAGGCTCGTGACCACCCGATGTGGCTGTACTCGGATCTCAAAGACACCACTCGGATTCACCCAGAGGAGGTCACTGACGAGATGTTGGAAGGGTGGCTGTCGAGTATCACAGGGAACAAGGACAACCCCCGAGGAGCCAGGAGGATTCCTCCACTCGACCAAACATACGAAGTGGACAAGGTCTGACCTAGCGTTTCCGACTGTGATCTTGCTTTCTTTATTTGTTCTCTTTGGATCAGTCGATTGACTTTTGTCTTGTTTGCTGTCCTCTAGGCCATTACTGAGATGTACTCGACACCCAATGTCGCACAGGAGCAAGCCGAGGAAGGAGAGGCGAGTGGAGGCGAAAGTGGAGACGAGAGAGAAGAGTGGGAACCTGATGGCGAAGGAGAGGGGAATGACGACAACGACTCCAGTGAAGAGGAGGAGGAAGAAGTCGAACCTCCCCGCTCGGAACGGCGATCCAAGCTTACACAAGACCCAGCACGGGAACGTGGTAAGGCGACTGTCCTTGTTGGGCAGTCGTCGAAGCGCCCTTGGACCTCATCTCCAGCACCGACAAAAAAAGCTCCCAAGCACCCGCGCGCGACGCCGTCCAAGGCGCCCAAGGCTCTGCCCAAGATGAAGATGACTGTCCCCACCATTTCTGGGTAATAGTAGAATTTGTTTTCCTTTATTGAACGTGACAGACTCTTGGTCGACTCATTGAATAAGCTGACTGACTTTCGAAATTTGCAGTGCTGCCACCTCGGAGATCTCCGCCAAGGACGATGATCAAGAGATGGAAGACACTGTTACCTCCAACCCCGGTACGATTACTGATGCTCTGCTTTTAGTCGACTGACGATTTCTTATAATTCCGGTCGATTGGATTTTTCTTGTAGCTCCTCCTCATGTCATTGACCTTCCTGATGATGACGACGAAGTGCCGCTGAGGGCGCGAAGGAATAGGAGGGCGCCGGCTGGCAAGACCCCACAAACTACTCCGGCGCCTGAGGCCATAGTCCGGGAGGGTGGTGATACCACTCGGGCTTCTGTGACCTTCGCTGAACCTCTGACGAGTGTCCGGCCTTCGACGTCGACTGCAAATCCGCCTTCGCTTTTTGCCACACACCACGTCCCTGAGGACCAAGTGGGTGCCGCTAAAGAGGCTAGACGCCAGGCGGGGATCATGATGGAGCAAGTGAAGGTGGTTCGGGACGCTAGCCAAGCAGCTTATGACGCGAGTTCAGCTCTTCAGAGCAACGTCCAGGTTAGTTGATTCACCGCTTGTTCTGTTAGGATATGCTATATGAAGAATCTCTTTTCCGAAGATCTTTATATCTGTACACCCACTGGGTGTGTCTATTAATCTTTTTGACGAGTGGGGGCATGCTAAGTGCACCCACTAGGTGTAGTCCCTGAGACTATGGTGGACTGCTGGCAGTCGACTGTAGTCTTTATATTGTGTTGCTTTAGTTCAACTTCTTCACTCGATCTGGTCAGGCCATGTCGAATGGAACTGTACACGGTCGACTGCGGACAGTCGATTTTTTTTGGTCGAACCAGTGGGGGCACGCTGAGTGCACCCACTGGGTGTAGTCCCCGAGACTACTATCGAATGTTTTTGATTCGGCTGTAGTCTTAGAAATGCCATCATTGTCTCTTGGTTACTCGGAAGCAACTTATCTTGGATGTCTGCCGACTGATTTTTTTTTGCAGAAATCCTGCGAACTTATGGCTCGCTACACTGAGTTGGAGAACAAACAGATCCAGCTGAACCTTGACTTGAAGCTTGCTCAGGAGAACTTGCAGAAGGCGAGGGACGAAGCAAAAGGTATGGCTGGCGAGCTTTTGTCGACTGTCCTTTCTTTCTGGCCATCCTCGATGTTGATCTCACTTGCTGTTTCGCAGACAAAATGGAGGAGGCTCTGAAGAAGAAGGATCAAGACCTTGCCGAAGCGCAGAAGGAGGCCCTGAACAAAAAGAAGCTTCCTGAAGAAAAACTGGCTTCAGTCGGTACTCTTGAAAAGGAAAACTCCAGGCTGAAAACTGCTCTCGACGCGGCTAATCGAGAGGTCAGCCGTCTGAAGAATGGCAATATAGCTCTGAATGACAAGGTAAGTGAACTGGCGGGGAAGAGGAACAATCTGGAGGCTTATCTCGGTGGACTCGCCAAGAAGTTGTTCATCATGCTCAAGGGTAATTACTCCAGCCCGACTGACTTGCAGTTACCAAACCTGCATAGAGCCACTGACTTATCCTTGAATTGCGTTTACAGAATTCTGCCAGAACTTCGCAGAGGAGACCAGTCGAGTGGAGACAGACTTGGACCCCATCAATTCTCCAGTGAAGGACGAGGCTGCTATGAACATGCTCCGACTGGAATCTCGTGTTGCCGGCGTTGTTGACTATCTTGCTCGGTTGAAGGTTGCGATGTCGCGGATCGACACGTCGCTCTGGCCTAGGACGACGCTTCAGAATGACCTCGAGTCCCTGATGACTCGACTGAATGAAGTCCCAGGTCGAGTGGTGGAATGGAAGAAATCTTCTGCTAGATGTGGCGCTGATGTCGCTCTATCTCTGGTCCGCGTCCACTGCAAGGAGGCGTGAGAAGAAAAGTTGGCCGCCATCCAAGTTGCCAATACCAAGAAGCACAACTTTCAAGACTTCATGGAGACTTTCATTGCTGCTGCCACTCGCATTGCAGACGGGATCGACTTGGACGAGTTCGTCGCCCCTTCCAGTCCTCCGCCTGAGGAATAAAAACTTTTATGCTTCACTTTAAATTTTCCTCGGAATGCCGAGTGGATTTTGTAACCGTTAAACTCTTTCGAGCTGGAGGCTCGAGTACTTTGGTCTGCGGTCTAGGACCTTTGGATCTTATCTGAACTTGATTTATCGTTGAATATCTTCATGAATTATTTGTCGAGTGGAACTTATTCTTCACTCAAAATAACTTTGTATTTGTGGTGTAGCTCCGAAGGAGAAGGTAGCAGTCGATTTGCACCTCGTTGTCCTTGCGGATTGGGATGTGTTCCATACTTAGGCGAGCACTGGGCTGCAGCTAAGCCCCCGAGTGGAAGGTTTGCTCTCCACTCGGTAGGATTTTAAAAACTTAGGCGAGTACTGGACTGCAGCTAAGCCCCCGAGTGGGAGGTCTGCTCTCCACTCAGTAGGATTTTTTCAAACTTAGGCGAGTACTGGACTGCAGCTAAGCCCCCGAGTGGGAGGTCTGCTCTCCACTCGGTAGGATTTTTTCAAACTTAGGCGAGTACTGGACTGCAGCTAAGCCCCCGAGTGGGAGGTCTGCTCTCCACTCGGTAGGATTTTTTCAAACTTAGGCGAGTACTGAACTGCAGCTAAGCCTCCGAGTGGGAGGTTTGCTCTCCACTCGGTAGGATTTTTAAACACTTAGGCGAGCACTGGGCTGCAGCTAAGCCTCCGAGTGGGAGTCTGGCTCACCACTCGGTAGGATTTTTAAATACATAGGCGAGCACTGGGCTGCAGCTAAGCCTCCGAGTGGGAGTCTGGCTCGCCACTCGGTAGGATTTTTAAATACTTAGGCGAGCACTGAGCTGCAGCTAAGCCTCCGAGTGGGAGTCTGGCTCGCCACTCGGTAGGATTTTTAAACACTTAGGCGAGC
>NC_057800.1:553115516-553126064 GCF_018294505.1 Triticum aestivum | reverse complement strand
TTTTAAATACTTAGGCGAGCACTGAGCTGCAGCTAAGCCTCCGAGTGGGAGTCTGGCTCGCCACTCGGTAGGATTTTTAAACACTTAGGGGAGCACTAGGCTGCAGCTAAGCCTCCGAGTGGGAGTCTGGCTCACCACTCGGTAGGATTTTTAAATACTTAGGCGAGCACTGAGCCGCAGCTAAGCCTCCGAGTGGGAGTCTGGCTCGCCACTCGGTAGGATTTTTAAACACTTAGGCGAGCACTGGGCTGCAGCTAAGCCTCCGAGTGGGAGTCTGGCTCACCACTCGGTAGGATTTTTAAACACTTAGGCGAGCACTAGGCTGCAGCTAAGCCTCCGAGTGGGAGTCTGGCTCACCACTCGGTAGGATTTTTTTTACAAACTTAGGTGAATCGGATTCGCAGCTAAGCCACCCACTGGGGGATTTCACACGCAAACAAAAGCGACAACAATTATAGGAAAAATTGTAACACTCTTGTCTTTAGTAAATAGACTACATAAGTTTTTCTTATTACATCTCATCCGAGTGAGAATTCAAGTGTAAAAGGGGCGGAGCAGTTCCGCATTCCAAGCTCGTGGCTCATCGATCTGGCGATCGACATTGTAAAGGTGATACGCTCCATTGTGGAGGACTCTGGTGACAATGAAGGGACCTTCCCAAGTAGGAGCGAGCTTGTGTGGTTTCTGTTGATCCATTTGGAGGACCAAATCTCCTTCTTGGAAGGCTCAACTCTTCACATTTCTGGCATGGAATCGACGCAAGTCTTGCTGATAAATGGTCGATCGGATCATAGCCATTTCTCTTTCTTATTCTAGGAGGTCGACCGCGTCTTGCCGGGCTTGTTCTGCTTCATCTTCGGTATAAAGCTCGACTCGGGGTGCATTGTGAAGTAGATCACTCGGCAGGACTGCTTCCGCTCCGTAAACCAGAAAGAACGGAGTTCTTCCAGTCGACTGATTCGGGGTGGTCCTCAATCCCCACAGAACTGACGGAAGCTCATCGACCCAAGCACCTGCTGCGTGCTTGAGATCACGCATCAGCCGAGGCTTTAGTCCTTTGAGAATCAGACCATTTGCCCTTTCTGCTTGTCCATTCGACTGGGGGTGGGCGACCGATGCGTAGTCGACTCGTGTGCCTTGAGAGGCGCAAAAAGCTCTGAACTTGTCTGAATCAAAGTTTGACCCATTGTCGGTGATGATGCTATGCGGGACTCCATATCTGAATGTCAACTCTCTGACGAAACTGATAGCAGTGCAAGCATCAAGATTCTTGATAGGCTTAGCTTCAATCCATTTGGTAAACTTGTCGACTGCCACAAGCACATGTGTGAAACCGCTCCTGCCTGTTCTCAATGGGCCAACCATGTCCAGTCCCCAAACAGCGAAGGGCCAAATGAGTGGAATGGTCTTCAGGGCTGATGCAGGCTTGTGCGACATGTTGGAGTAGAACTGGCACCCTTCACACTTGTCGACTATCTCTTTTGCCATTTCATTCGGTCTTGGCCAGTAAAATCCTGCTCGGTATGCTTTAGCCACAATGGTCCGAGAGGACGCATGATAACCACAGGTCCCCGAGTGGATATCATCAAGGATTATCTAACCTTCTTCTGGTGTTATACACTTCTGACCGACTCCAGTCGCGCTTTCTTTATACAACTGTCCCTTTATGACTGTAAAGGCCTTGGATCGACGGATGATCTGTCGAGCCTCTTCTTCGTCCTCCGGGAGTTCCTTTCTCAGGATATACGCAATGTACGGTATCGTCCAGTCGGGGGTGATTGCCAAAACTTCCATGATTAGGTCGACCACTGCCGGAATTTCAACTTCAGTCGGATCTGTGGCACTCTTTGGCTGCGGGGCTTCATCTGTAAAAGGATCTTCTTGGACTGATGGCGAGTGGATGTGTTCCAAAAACACATTGCTGGGGATGGCTTCTCTCTTGGAGCCTATCTTTGCCAAATCATCAGCCGCTTGATTTTTCAGTCGGGGGATGTGATGAAGCTCTAACCCCTCGAATTTCTTCTCTAACTTTCTCACTGCATTGCAATAACCAGTCATAGCTGGACTTCTGACATCCCACTCCTTCATCACCAGATTAACCACCAAATCTGAGTCGCCATAGACCATGAGGCGACGGACGCTGAGTGAAATGGCCATGCGCAACCCATACAAAAGTGCTTCATATTCTGCTTCGTTATTGGAGGAATCGAAGTGAATCTGGAGAACATATCTGAGCTTATCTCCTCGGGGGGAAACAAATACTACCCCAGCACCGGAGCCATTCAGCATCTTAGATCCATCGAAGAACATGGTCCAGTGCTCCGAGTGAACTTGAGTCGGAAGTTGCTGTTCGATCCACTCGGCGACGAAATCTGCAATTGCTTGGGACTTGATAGCTTTCTTTGCCTCAAACTTGATATCTAGGGGAAGAAGTTTAATCGCCCATTTGGCCACTCGACCAGTTGCATCTCTGTTGTGCAAAATCTCTGATAGTGGAGCGTCGCTGACGACTGTAATGGAATGATCAGAGAAGTAATGTGCAACCTTCTTCGTGGTCATATAAATCCCATATACAAGCTTCTGGTAATGAGGATATCTTTGCTTTGAAGGAGTCAAAACTTCAGAAACATAATATACTGGGCGTTGAACTTTGAAGGCCTTTCCTTCTTCTTCCCGCTCGACCGTAAGTACTGTACTGACAACTTGTCCTGTGGCTGCAATGTAAATCAGCAAAGGCTCCTTGCTGATTGGGGCAGCAAGCACTGGCTGGGTGGAGAGCAGAGCTTTGAGCTCTGTAAACGCTGCATCAGCTTCTGGAGTCCACTCGAACTTGTCAGACTTCTTCATCAGTCGGTAAAGAGGCAATGCCTTTTCACCGAGGCGAGAGATGAATCTACTTAAAGCGGCCAAGCATCCTGTAAGCTTCTGGACGTCATGCACACGCACAGGACGTTTCATCCAGAGTATAGTACCAATTTTTTCAGGATTGGCGTCGATTCCCCGTTCGGAAACGAGAAAACCAAGTAACTTCCCACCTGGAACTCCGAATGTGCACTTTGACAGATTAAGCTTGATATCATACCTCCTGAGGTTGGCAAAGGTTTCAGCAAGGTCAGTCAGCAGGTCGGAACCCTTCCGTGACTTGACCACAATATCATCCATGTATGCCTCCACATTCCGACTGATTTGAGTGAGCAAACACTTCTGAATCATCCTCGTGAATGTGGCTCCGGCATTCTTGAGGCCGAACGGCATGGTGACATAACAGAAGCACCCGAATGGAGTGATGAAAGCTGTTTTGATCTCGTCGGGCCCGTATAGACGGATCTGATGGTACCCGGAATAGGCGTCTAGAAAACACAAACGCTCACATCCCACAGTCGAGTCGACTATCTGGTCGATGCGGGGGAGAGGAAAATGATCTTTCGGGCAGGCCCGATTGATATGCTTGAAATCAATGCACATGCGAAGTGACTTGTCCTTCTTGGGGACCATGAAAACATTGGCGAGCCACTCGGAGTGGTAAATTTCTCGGATGAACTCCGCTGCTAAGAGCCGAGCCACCTCCTCGCCAATGGCCTTCCTCTTCTGGACAGCGGACCGTCGAAGATGTTCTTTCACAGGTTTAAATTTTGGGTCGACTCGTAGACGGTGCTCAGCCAGCCCCCTGGGAACTCCAGACATGTCAGCAGGCTTCCATGCGAAGATGTCCCAGTTCTCACGGAGGAACTGGATGAGCGCTTCTTCCTATTTGGAGTCGACCGTCGTTGAGATGTGAGTCAGAGCAGCGTTTGGATCGGTCGGGTGAATGTGAACTGCCTTCGTTTCACCGGACGACTGAAAAGCTGATTCTGAAGCAGGCTTCTTAGCTCGTAGCGACTCACTCGGATCTGCAGTCTTCTGATACTCTTGCAGCTCGACCACTGCCATCTGAGCGTCAGCAATCTTTGAGCCTTTCTGAAAACACTCTTCTGCTTTCTTCCGATTGCCTGTAACAGTGATCACACCTTTGGGACCAGGCATCTTCAATTTGAGATACACATAACATGGTCGAGCCATGAAGCGTGCATAAGCTGGCCTGCCCAAAATAGCGTGATAAGCACTTTGGAAATCCACAACTTTGAATGTCAACTTTTCCTTGCGGTAATTCTTGGAATCACCAAAAACCACATCAAGAGCAATTTGGCCGAGTGACTCGGCTTTCTTCCCAGGAATGACTCCATGGAAACTCATGTTACTGGTACTAAGCCTGGACATCGGAATGCCCATCCCTTTCAATGTTTCTGCATACAGTATGTTCAAACCGCCGCCTCCATCCATCAGGACTTTGGTCAGTCGAGTGCCTTCGACAACTGGGTCGAACACCAGAGCTTGCCTCCCAGGGGTGGCAATGTGCGTAGGGTGATCAGACTGGTCGAATGTGATGGCAGTCTGGGACCACTTCAGATAATTGGGTGTTGCCGAAGCAACCATATTTACCTCACGGTTAATAACCTTCAATCGACTTTTGCTCTCAACATCAGCAAAAATCATCAGGGTGGAATTGACCTGGGGGTACCCATCGTCACTATATTCCTTGTCCTCAACTTTGTCCGACTCCTTTTCCTTATCTTTGGACTGCTTGCCCTGAAACTGCTGGATCAGAAGCCGACACTGTCGAGTGGTATGCTTTGGGTAAATGAGTTTACCCTCTTCATCTTTCTTGGTGTGGATGTGACACGGTAGATCCAAAACATCATTTCCATCTTGGTCTTTAACTTTCTTGGGGTTCCAAGGTCCTTTGGGTTTTCCCTTAAATTTTCCCTGGGTTACGGCCAGGGCCTCCCCAGGAGCAGCTGGCTCGGCTTTCCGCTTCTGTTTCCGACTGGAGTTTCCTCCAGTTTCCTGGGCGACTACATTATGCTTGCCACTCCGGAGTCGATCCTCATCTTCACCATTAGCGTATTTGGTGGCAATCTCCATCATCCGATTCAGAGACATCTCTCCGGTTCGACCGAACTTCAGATTCAATTCTCTGTACTTAACGCCTTCTTTAAAGGCACAAACTGCTTGATGATCTGGTACATTTTCAACTGTGTGATGCAATGTGATCCACCTCTGGATGTAATCCCTCAGAGTTTCATTCGGTTTCTGCACGCAAGACCGCAATTCCGTAAGGCCTGCAGGTCGCTTGCATGTTCCTTCAAATGTGGTGACAAACACTCGGGAGAGATCCTCCCAAGTGTAAATGCTGCTGGGTGCTAACTGATTTAGCCACGCTCTGGCCGAGCCTTCTAACATGAGAGGCAAGTGCTTCATGGCTACCTCATCATTCCCACCGCCAATCTGGACGGCCACGCGGTAATCTTCGAGCCAAGTATCGGGCTTGGACTCACCGGTGAACTTACTAACTCCAGTCGCCAACCTGAAGTTGGGAGGAATTACAGCGCCTCTGATGGCTCGACTGAAACACTCCGGCCCCGAAACATATACTCTACTACTGGTAGGCGCATCTCTGTCGTGGCCTTCTCGGTGAGCTCTATTCCTGTCGACCAAACCTTGAACGAGAATGGACATCGCATCAAATCCTGGTTCCCTGGGGTCGACTGGAATTCTCCGCCCAACACTATGAGGGCGTTTGTCATCCTGCTGTCGAGGCACATATGATCCACTCCTCGGGGGAGGGGTTGGCACTTGACGTCGATCATCACAATCGAATCGGTGATCATACTGCTCATTCCTTCTGTACTGATCACGCCGGTCTCCACATCCCTCACGCCTCGGAGGCGATCTTGGGCTGTGAGCCGACTTGACTATATCCACTGCAACGGATCGACTATGGATCCTGTTCCGCGACTGAGAAACAGCGGAATTCTGGTCTCCCGCTGCCCGGAGCAACGCTCTGATTTGCAACAAGCCTCTGCCAGCCTCTGACTGGGAGGGCTGAATCGACTCTGCTATACGGGCCGCAGCAGCCAAATTCTGAATCGGAGTACGATATACCTGCGGGGGCGGAAAGAGTTGACGTCGACTGGATTCTAGAGCCCGTTGACGCGCTCGCTCATCGAGTATTCGCTGGAGATTCTCCAGTCGAGTGCGCTCGGCCAAGTTAGCCAAGCGCGCGTCCTCCAAGGCTCGGGCCTCGGGGGTTTCTCCAATGATAGGAGTGTGGAGTGCATCCATGTTCCGGCGGCGAAGCTCCTCCCGCTGCAATGACGTGAGAGGCTCGGGGAGATACTCCTCGTGAGGACGCGACGGGTCGCCCCCATCCGCGCCTCCATCAGCGCGGGGGAAACCGGGAGGACTGCATGGCCCATCGATCACCAGAACCTCTACAGCTGGGTCACTGCTGTCGCATTCGAATGCGGTCTCTGCGGAGCCAGTCGACAGGTCAAACAGGCCGTAGAGGGATTCGTCGGGCTCGATTGCCGCGACTTGTGGGGTGGCCGACTGGCGGGCCACCGCATGTCTCACCCACCTCTGAAGCCTCGACCGACCGGAGCGCTTGCGCCGGCGAGAAACAGGGCGGGGAGACGCCACAGGAGCCGACCGACATTGGGTCGACAGCTGTCGCAGGAGGACACCACGGACGCATGCGCGAAAGTGCGTCGCCCTGCGGATGGGGAGCGCGTCGACGTCGAGTGGAGCCTCCTGAAGCCAAGCGGAGTCGTCGGCGATGAACGTGAGCGCGCCGAGACGGATCTCGCGGCCCTCCACCAAAGCTCCGCCCGAAACCATGATCAAAGAGATCGGAAAAAATCGCAACTTCTCAAACTAGGCGCTAAGACTCCTAGCCCCACGGTGGGCGCCAACTGTCGTGGTTCTAACTCTGACAGTGATGTATGGGGGGTATGTATGGAGAGGCTAGATCTTAGCTATGGAGGAGTTGTAAGCACACGAGGATTACGAGTTCAGGCCCTTCTCGAAGGAAGTAACCGCCCTACGTCTCGGTGCCCGGAGGCGGTCGACTGAATTATATGTGTATGAATAACAGGGGTGCGAACCCTTGATACTGAGGAGGGGGGTGGCTTATATAGAGTTCGCCAGGCCCCTCCAGCCCTCAGTAATGCAGGGTTTAAAGTACATTAAGACTGGGGTTACTAGTAACGCCCTAATAAAGTGCTATGATGACCATAAAAGCTACTTAATGACCGACCGTTTGCGTGCAGGGTGACTTTAGATCTCCTGGCAGTCGAGTGGTTGGATCTTGGTCGAGTGATTGCTTCGTGGTCGAGTGTCTTGAATCCGTTGAGTGGGATACCTTCAAGTCGATTGAAAGGTGACTTCTTCTAGGGATGTCCTTGGGTAGGGTACTTAGGACAGGTCCATGCCCCTACCCTAGGTACATAGCTTCATCAGGCGGGGAGATGAGCCCCCGATCGCCTCGCTCGGGGAGGCGACGCGGGGGGCGGCCAGGAGGGAGGAGGGAGGTGGGGCGCGGGGCGGCGCGCGCCGCCGTCCGCCAGAGGCGCGGGAGGGGAGGGGAAGGGGCCGGAGGCGGCGGTGGAGCGAGGGGGAAACCCTAGGAGCCAAAGTCACCGATTTATGCGTATCATTCCTAGCTATAGCACTTATTGAACATATATGTTGTTTGCCCTTATTTTATTGTACCGTGTAAGTACTAAACATTAGCGAGTTGTTAGACATATATATATATATATATATATATATATATATATATATATATATATATATATATTGCTTTATGTTGTACTAATGTTTTTTCTTGTCGACAATATGCTAGTGGTTAACATATGCACTTATTTTAATGTCGCAGCGTATTGCAATTTATGATCTAAGTTTCATGCAAAAGTGGCCATGACAGCAAAAATGCTGCCATGACTGCAGAATTTTTAATTTGCATGACAAAGTGGCAGGCGCTGAAACATGTCGACCACTACTTTAACTTCAAGCACTGGCCGGCAGGGCTGTGTGCTCGCCGCTGCAGACTCTCTACGAGTGGCGGGCGGGCACCCGTCACTAATGTGATTATAGCAGTGGTGGGAGGTCAGTGGCGGGCGTCCCTGGGAGCCTGGCCTGCCATTGCTGGCCTTTTTGCGCTCACCACTGCTAGGCATTCTTGCAGTAGTGGGGGCTTAGGCTTTAGAGACATTGAGCTTTTCAACTTGGCCTTATTAGCATATCAAGTGTGGAGAATTCTGCAAACACTGGAATTACTTAGCGGTAAGATCCTCATATCTGTATATTTTCCTAACATTGACATTATGCAAGCAACTTTGGGCTCGTCCCCTTCCCAGACATGGCGATCTTTAGTGGAAGGAAGAGATATTTTGACGTTGGGGATTATCCATGGAATAGGCAATGGACAACGCGAGACTAACAACTGAATCCCTCAGATAGAAAGACTGGCTCCGGTGCCGCTGTTTCAGATAACCCCCGGAGATGGTGTCAGAACTGGTTGACCACACATCGGGATGGTGGAACAGAGGAGAATTAGCGATATATTTCCTGCCCATGGACATTGAGGCAATTTGTAATATACCATTAAGCATTGTCCAACAGGAAGATTTCTGGCTTGGCATCATGAAAAAAATAGGGGTCTTCTCTGTCAGATTGGCATACAAGTTGTTAGTCCCAAGGAAAAAAGTATAGAAGGATTGGCTAGAAGGGCAACCGAGCACAAGCTCCAATAGATCAGAGAAGACTTGATCAAGGCTACGGAAGACAAAAGTACCGTTGAAGGTAAGGGTGTTCCCTTGGCGCCTTACGCAGCGGTCGCTACCTTCTAGTGTAGAGTTGCATCGACGACAAATGGCAACCTCGCCGTGTTGTGAGTTCTGTTATGCTTCAGATGGTAAATGGCATCACTCCATATGCTGGACTGCACCTTGGCAAGGTGTGTATGGGCGCCTGTCGACGAGTCACTCACTAAGGATATGTGCATGACAGCATGAACAAGTGCCCGCATGGCCGCATGCAAGGAAGTGGTTGTTTTATAGTATGATGGGATCGATATCACATCAAGAGTTGACAAAGGTTTCTTTTTTCGAAAAGGGGAATGACCCCGGCCAAGAGTTGACAAAGGTACTAATCATCTTATGGGCTATTTGGAGTGCTTGGCGCAAGACGATACACAAGCCATTTTCAGAGTCCGTTCTCCATACACAGCTTCATCGTGCGTTGCCTGGCGGACCTAGAGATCACTAACGCAAGACCACTGAAGTATGCTGCAGCGGTGCCCCCAAGGGTGTCCAGATGGATCCCGCCACCTATGGGTTTTGTGAAGATCAATGTAGACAAAGGGATTGCCAAAAACAGAAGAAATGGTGCGGTGGCGGCATGTTGCCGGGATAACAAGGGCGTATACTTGGGGTCTTCTGCACGTGTGATTGATGATTGCATGGATCTGGAACCCTTGAAGCGCTGGCATATTAAGCATTGACCCTAGCCACTGATTTGAATGTGCAAAACCTTGTCATTGCATGTGAGGCATCACAAGTGACGATTGACGAAGCAAATTAACGAAGGGGCAGAGGAGTCTACGGCTCGATTCTGCAGAAGATAGAAGCTTGCCGCGGAGCCTTTACGGAGGTCCGGTTTATTCACGAGGGAAGGGCTTCAAACACTGAAGCACATAATTTTGTAAAAACAAAGCTGGCTGTCCCTGAGCATGGTCGCCATATTTGGCTCTTACAACCAAATGACACAAGTATTGTGCCTTGCATTGTGATGTAAAATGACTGTGTTTGCCCTTAAAAAAGATATATTTGGAGAGCATTCTAGAAAAAGAGGGGTATATTTGGAGAGGATTTTTTCCTTTGACGAATAATAAATCAATTTTTGTGGCATTTTTTTCGAGAAAAATGACTGTAACTATATTGGTTCAGTCATTTGTTAAGACCAAATGAGAAAATGAATGCATTTTTCTGATCTCCTGTCAGTTTTTAATCGCCAGAAACAACCAGGAAAATACTCGTAGGTGAACTGAAGTACTGAACATACACATTTACTTGATACTTACATCTTTATTAACACACACACACACACACACACACACACACACACACACACACACACACACACACACACCGAGTTTTAGTACAAAAAAACCAACAATGACAGTAGCTAGACGAAGTTACATCTCGTCCATCAGGCGATCCCGCCATAGAGCCAGCCAGCCACCACGCATTAATACTGGCCAACGTTGTTGACTCTCCAGCATACCTTCCTGATCTCCAGGCCTTGCTGGTCGCCTTTGATTTTCCCCATTTTCTCCATGGCTTTCTCGAACTTCCTCTCCCACTCTCCGGGCTTGTCCGCGTTGTCTATCACCTGCGTTCTCGTTTCTGTCGAGTTGAGCACGGCGTCCGAGGTGAACAACACTTTGTTGTCGATCACGTTCTGGTAGTACTGCTTATCCAGGACGTTGGAGGTCACATTGTCTTGGTTCACGTTGGTGTCGCCGTTGTTGCTGCACTCGGCCCTGAGGTTGGCGGCATATGTCTGGTTCATCTCAGAGAAGCGGCTGGAGAAGAACATGCAGCGGGCGCGGCCGATGGTGTGCGCGCCGGAGAGCGTGACCATCTCGTCGAGGGTGAACCCCTTGGC
>NC_057800.1:553113591-553114535 GCF_018294505.1 Triticum aestivum | reverse complement strand
ACTAGCCACTAACTGGATAGATGGTCGTTTCGTGTCGTGTCTCGTGTGTTGTTTTCTCCGGCTGGGTTACGGCCGGGTGGCATTCTTATAGGTCGTCCCGGACGAGACGACGACGACGAAGGCAATGACGTATAAGCACGGCCGCGTTTCGTGGGCGGAGCACGTTGCGATGCACGCCAATATCACCGGACAGCTCAAGCAGCGACGTTCGACGGATCAAGTTGGGATTTATCTCACTGATTGCGCGCCGTCGGTCTGATCGGCTTCCGCCGTGCTGTCCTCGCCGGACTTGTTCATTGCGTGGAAAATACCCACAACGCCAACAACCACTCCATGCAGGCATCATATGCTATACAGCTCCTAACCGGTTGCATTAACTCTGGCAGATTACGTTTGACATTCGCATGGATCACGGGTGATCCGGCCAGCGCTTGCAGAGGAGTAGTATACTCTCCTAGTGTATGTCTATTTGTAACTTCAGTTAGGCGAAGGTGCTTATAATAATCTACACGCATTATGCATGCGAGTGCTTTTAGTAGTTTTTTCTGTCTGTACAAATATGATAGGAAATGCTCTTGCGTTGCTCAAGGGTATGTGAATGCGCGAACCAACATGTGGTTGGATGGTTAGAGGGACAGTGGTATCCTTGTCCATCAGGGTTCTAAGTCCTGGTGTTCGTATTATTCCTGAATTTATTTTAGGATTTCTGGCGATGCAATTTCAGTGGGAGCAGAAGCTCCCGTCGATGACGAGGCGTCTAAGAGGATTTTGTAAATCTCAAGATGATATGCCGGCTGAGTCTCTCGAAGGTGCTCACAGGAATATGGTGTTGTGTGAGTTCATAGGGATGAGTGTATGTGCGTACCTATGAGCGCTTCCGTCTGTACAGTGTTAAAAAAGGGTATGTGAATATGCTGCGTGTATGTGTGGGATGGGGGGGGGGG
>NC_057800.1:553111752-553113577 GCF_018294505.1 Triticum aestivum | reverse complement strand
GGGGGGGGGGGTCATAAAAATTAACACTCCCGAAGAAATAAACATCCCCAATCTCGTTTTGACGAGAAACGGGCCCCTTCCACCAAAAATGTCTAGCTTGAAATTGACATGTTTGCGAACCGGATGGACACATATTAAATACAAATTGTGGTTGAGATGGTTAGGTGGATGGTATCCTCAGCCCACCAGGGTTCAAATTCTGGTGCTCGCATTTATTCTGAATTTATTTCAGGATTTCCGGTGATATGCTTTCGGTAGGAAGAGATATTCCCATCGATTACGAGGCGCCTACGATGACTTCGTAAAATCTCAAGATGATATGCCGGGTCAGCCTCTTGAAGGTGCTGATAGAGGTAGGGTGTGCATGTGTGCGTTTATATGGATGAGTGTATGCGTGTTTATATAAGCGCTTGCGTCTGTATTGTGTTAAAAAAAATACAAATTGCGGCTGCAACGAACTCTACATAAAATCAAAACAGTAGCAGTCCCCTGTGCTTGTTTGGTCATGAGCTTTGGTAACCCTGTTCTGTATCAAAACAGCCTGCAGTAAGCCCAACTTATCATGACAATATCATGCTAAAACAACACAATGGGACAAACGCCTTCTAGTGTATCATGCGTGGCCAACTTGTTTGGGTTCATTGGAATTCTAGTTCCCCTTACTGAAAAGGGGAAAACAAGCATAGTCTAATAAACTTTTTTGGGGGCAAATACATAAGTTTGCCTTATTTTTTGTAGTGAACATAAAATCCCGTATTTGCCCATGACAACTTCATTATAGTTGCCATGTTTTGTTTCAAAGAAACAAAAAAAAATTGGCATATCTCCAAGTTTTGCCATGGCAGAAATAGTTTTTATGGAATCCGGTGTTAAAATTCATATATCTACTACCTCCGTCCTAGTTTATTAGTCTCCTTTGTAATTTGTGCTAAATTTTGACCAAACATTTAACTTAGTGCATGTCAACAAAAATTATATCGTTGGATTCGTATTTGAACAAAGTTTTCAATGGTATAATTTTTTGTGACATGCATGAACATTTCGTTAGTTAAATTTATGGTCAAAATTTGGCATAGGTTACAACGGGGACCAATAAACCAGGACCGAGGTAGTACAACGCAATTTTTATGTAACATCTGATGGCAAACTCTTTTCTTCAAGATATCATGGCAAAAATTTCTCATTTGCTGATCGTGGCAATTTTCCTTTCTTTGGAATATGGAAAACTTTAATTTTATTGGACCATGGCAATTTAATTGATGTAGCATGGCAAATGTAGTTCTACGGATCACGGCAATTTTACTTTTTATGACCATCGCAAATTCATGTTTCTTCTTTTTGCAACATGCAAAATTTCTTTTCCGATGTAATGATGCCAAATCTAGTTTGTATATCATGTGAAAAAGTAGTGTGTACGGACCATGGCAATCTTTAGTCATGAACTATTGCTTAATACATTTTTATTGATCATGGAAATTTTACTACAAGGACCATGGCAAAATTTATTTTGTTTACGCAACATGGAAAATATTGTTTTCTATGGGACCAAGGCAAACTTAGTATTTTTATCATGGAAACATCATTTTTTAATGGATCATGACAATCTTCTTTTTGTGCACCATGGCAAATGTAATTTCTTTAGGTAGAATGGAAATTTCATTATTTAGATCATGGCAAAACGAACTTAATTAGGCATGACATTTTTACTTAAATACCATGATATTTTATTTGTAGTTATCATGGAAAATTTTATTATTTATACTATGTCATTTGTGTTAATTAGTACATGGCAATTTATTTATTTTTTGAAACATTGCATTTTTTT
>NC_057800.1:553020759-553111059 GCF_018294505.1 Triticum aestivum | reverse complement strand
CAATGACACATTGGGTGTTGCAGGAAGTTCATTTATTTCTTTTTGGACGATGGAATGTTTAGACCGAACAAAACTTGGTAAATTCCAATTTTTGTACAAGATCTTTCAACAAAACATTTGGAAAATCCTTTTTACACCATGGCAACTTTATGTTTTGAAACATCGCATGGAAAATTTGATTATTTTTGTAAGAGTTTTTTCATAATGTTGTTTTCATTTATTTTTTGCCAATGTCTTATGGAAAAATGGCAAGTTAGTTTCTTACATAATTGGTTGGTTTTCATCTTGTTTTGCTTTTAAGATATGGCATGTTTTTTAGTTTCACAAGCATGCCAATTTTTTGTTCTATTTTTAATAAGGTTTTTTTTCTTTGAGAGAAAGCAAGGATTTTTTTAGTTTTTATCATTTTGTTTCTTTTTGTTTTCTAGGTATTGTGGTTTTTTTTACGTGCAACAACATGCAGATGGGATGTGTCTGGTCTTTTTTGGTTTTCGGCCGTCTGGGTCCCTACAGGATGGGCCAAGAGAAATAGCTAACACCAAACCGTTCGCTTGAGACTGTCTCCTAGCGCGAACGATCTTGTTCGATCGGCAATGATTGCTACAGGGAAGGATTCGTTGACGAAGACATGACTACTTTGAATATAACCAAAAATATTGCATACATGTATATTTGTGAGATAATTTCTAATGCAAACTATGCAGTAATTTATTTATGCCATCCAGGACAAAAATACTTCACAAAACATTTATGACATGTTTAATTGCAGGTGTATGGGACATTTGTACAATGCAAATATGAATACAAGGGGAAAAGAGAAGTTTATGTGCTGTTCAAAAAGTCCTCTCACGTCAATTTTGGGCCAAGAGAAGATAGAGTCCAAGTCTCTCACGTTCTGGATTCAGATTCGGACTGCACAGACATACCTGACTCAAAATGCCAACAACTTTTTCATACAGACTTCGAATTGGGTGTTTCTTTTTTTGTTTGAAAGTAGATTTCATGCTCTTTACAACACAATTTGATTCACCTTCAAATTCGTCCGGAGCTTTGAGTTATGGACGAAACAATTTGACGTTGCAGCAGAATCTGAGTCAAACTACAAGCCCAAAGGTGTTGCATCACCTCCACTTGGGCCCATGATCCTTGTACGACCTAGGGTTAGTTTCAGGCTGGCTTGGGACGTCCTCCCACCTCCTTGGCCGCCACCCCTTGCTCCTATATAAGTAGATCCATCTAGTAGCTTTTTCCTTGGGTTTGTTTAGTTAAAAGTTAGCCATTGCAGCTTCGTGTACTTCGTTTGTGTCCAACGACCAGACCAAGACCGCTTTCGGATCCCCGCCTTTATCAATACTTCATCTATATTCGTAATATTCATATTGCATTATCATATTCTTGCTTGTTCTTTGATTGCTTGCATGAATAGACCTTCGTGGTCAGGCTGATCGTGCTTCTGACATTGTCGGTAACCTTAGGAGATTGGTTTAGCGATTGCTAAGGCGCAACGTCGTGCACGTTTATAGTCGGATCATCATAGTCGTCTCCACCAAATCGATAGTTATCATCTCATCGAAAGATCGGGACCCTCGCCTCTATCAAGTGGTATCAGTTTTCAGGTTGCTCGATGAGAATTTCCAATTTTTCCTAGATTAGAGTTATTTTCTTACCTATGGTCCAAGAAAAAGCCACAAAAAAGTTACATCTATTCATCCTTTGTCCAAGCCAGTCTGAGCCTTTGCAATTTTCTTTTATTACTTGCATAGTTGAATTATCGGTTGTATCGTCGCGTCGAGTTGATGGTCTTATTGTCTAGTTCGTTTAGAGTTTCGAGTTCTGTTCACATTAGGCCGCCGCTGCACCGTTATCCCTTCCGCTGTCCACCACCCACCCATCAATTTCCACCACGTGCTACCCGTCGTTCATTGTCACAATCATAGTTGAGGTCGTTCACATCTTCGCTAGATCCAATATGCATCTTATCTGGTTTGTCTTGGAAAGAGGGAGAGAGAAAAAAAGGCAGAGAAAAAAGAGAGAGAAAAAAAGTTAAAGAAAGTCAAAAAAAGGGAGAGAAAGAAAAAAAGTGTGAGGAAAAAAAGAGAAGAAAAAAAACAAAATTCCCGGATCTATCTAGACTCACTCTCGTAGTTGATTTCGGATTGAAATCTGTTTCGCGCACTGTTCAGTAAAATAGCCATAACTTCCTCGTACGAAGACCGTTTTGGCTACGCGAGTAATCAAATGAAAGCTAGCGGTGAGCCGCATCTAAATAGTTGCATAGACAAGTTCAATATTTGGCACCTCAAAATCGGCTTCTAAATAGGTATTTTTGCCCTCCGAAGTTCGCAACACAGCTTGTTCCAGTTTTTCATGCCAGTTTTAGAATTTTTTGACTCATCATATCAACTCGGAACTGAGTGATTCTTTTTGCATTTGAAATCTTGAGTCAGTGCCATTCTTGAGAAAAATTATCAGAAAATTGGCACAAACTTTTCCAGAGAAAAGTTTGAGAGAAAGTTGTTGTATATCCTGCTTGACAGTTGTTTTTCATCATTATTTTTTCTGTCGTTGTGATCTTCACTTATATCTTGCTGTCCAGAGCTACTTAGTATCCTTTATTGATGCTAGTTGTGCTACGCCGTGACCTCATTAGTGTTCTAGGCTCGCGTCTCTAGTCCGTTCTAGCCTAGGACCAGCACAGTACCGTCGTTGAGCGTTTATTCAATATTGCATCTCTGAATTGATTATTGCTAATCTTTTGCTACCATATATAGCAAACCCAGCTCCATATAATTCTACACCGTGTATACGTACGTTCCCCTGTCAATCGCTTTACACAATCTTTGGAGTTATTTGACACCGCTGATTGCCTGTCACCACCTACCGCATGGTAAGAACTTGTAAGATATTGATATTTGCTTTAATGTGAGCACTTTACAACCACATCCTAGTAGTTCATAGGAACATTGTTCTCGAATTTTGTTTCTTGTTTCTACTAATCATGACAGGTTCCGGAGATAGAAGTTCTTAGACGACGGACACATCTTCACCATCACGAGAGTTGGGACAACACACACAAGCACATGGTCAGGTTATCTTTTTACCATCATTTGAGGGTAGATTTAATCCTGCTATTTATCTAGCTTGGGAGCTTGAAGTAGAATAAGCTTTTAGTCACCATGACTTTCTGAACTTGAGCGAGTATGAGCTGCCACTAGAGCATTTACTGGTTTTGCTTCTCTTTGGTGGAGTGTGCATTGTAAGAAAAACATTGATAACCACCCCACAACATGGAAATATTTGAAATATGTAATGAGACAACAATTTTTCCTCCTTACTATCATCGTGAATTGCTTCACAAATTTAAACAATTTAAACAAGGCAACAACACTGTTCATGCTTACTACCAAGAGTTCAAATCTTATATGCATCACTGTGACATAGAAGAATCTGAGGATGATACAATGAATAGATTTTTTGGTGGTTTGAACCATGATATTCAGGCACGATTTCAGTATATTCCTCGTTGCATTACTGGTATGTATGTTCGTGCTTATACCTTTGAGAGACAGATACAGGAGGATGCATTGGGTGACTACAACAACTACTATTCTAGTTCATGCTCCCCACCGCCGGTTGGTTCCTCCACCGTTGCACCTACTAGAGCAGCCCCACCTCGGATTGTGAGCGCGACATCATCTCAAGAGTATGGTACATTATCAACGTCCGTACCTACATCAGCTATGTCTTTGTGACAAGGTAACAGTAAAGGTATTGATGATATAACTTCACATGAGAATGATGCATGCCTAGTTAACTTGAATGCATCATGGGTTGAGTTACCTCTTGATTTGAGCACACCACCTATTTTAAAGAATCGTGTTACTATCATGAATGCATCATGTGATCAAACAACTGAAATACCAACAACTTTGAGTGGACCCATTGAATTAATTGTTGATGCAAAAGAACCAATGTTTTGTTGGGGATCGTAGCAGAAATTAAAAAATTTCTACGCATCACCAAGATCAATCTATGGAGTATTCTAGCAACGAGGGGAATAGGAGTGCATCTACATACCCTTGTAGATCGCGAGCGGAAGCGTTCAAGTGAACGGGGATGATGGAGTCGTACTCGCCGTGATCCAAATCACCGATGACCAAGTGCCGAACGGACAGCACCTCCGCGTTCAACACACGTACGGAGCGGATGACGTATCCTCCTTCTTGATCCAGCAAGGGGGAAGGAGAGGTTGATGAAGATCTAGCAGCACGACAGCATGGTGGTGGATGCAGCAGTGACCACAGCAGGGCTTCGCCGAGCTTCTGCGAGAGGGAGAGGTGTAGCAGGGGAGAGGGAGGCACCAAGACTTGAGGTGCATATGCCCTCCCTCCCCCCCTTTATATAGGCCCCCTGGGGGGGCGCCGGCCCTGGAGATGGGATCTCCCAAGGGGGCGGCGGCCAAGGGGGGTGGAGTGCCCCCCAAGGCAAGTGGAGGCGCCCCCCACCCTAGGGTTTCCATCCCTAGGCGCAGGGGGGCCAAGAGGGGGCGCACCAGCCCACTATGGGCTGGTTCTCCTCCCCACTTCAGCCCATGGGGCCCTCCGAGATGGGTGTCCCCACCCTGTGGACCCCCGGGACCAATCCGGTGGTCCCGGTACGATACCAGTGACCCCGAATCTTTCCCGATGGCCGAAACTACACTTCCTATATATAATTCTTCACCTCCGGACCATTCCGGAACTCCTCGTGACGTCCAGGATCTCATCCGGGACTCCGAGCAACTTTTGGATTACTGCATACTCATATCTCTACAACCCTAGCGTCACCGAACCTTAAGTGTGTAGACCCTACGGGTTCCGGAGACACGTAGACATGACCGAGACGGCTCTCCGGCCAATAACCAACAGCGGGATCTGGATACCCATGTTGTCTCCCACATGCTCCTCGATGATCTCATCGGATGAACCACGATGTCGAGGACTTAAGCAATCCCGTATTCAATTCCCTTTGTCAATCGGTACGTTACTTGCCCGAGACTCGATCGTCGGTATCCCAATACCTTGTTCAGTCTCGTTACCGGCAAGTCACTTTACTCGTACCGTAATGCATGATCCCGTGATCAACCACTTGATCACATTGAGCTCATTATGATGATGCATTACCGAGTGGGCCCAGAGATACCTCTCAGTCATACGGAGTGACAAATCCCAGTCTCGATTCGTGCCAACCCAACAGACACTTTCGGAGACACCTGTAATGTACCTTTATAGTCACCCAGTTACGTTGTGACGTTTGGCACACCCAAAGCACTCCTACGGTATCCGGGAGTTGCACAATCTCATGGTCTAAGGAAATGATACTTGACATTCAGAAAAGCTACAGCAAATGAACTACACGATCTTTGAGCTAAGCTTAGGATTGGGTCTTGTCCCTCACATCATTCTCCTAATGATTGTGATCCCATTATCAATGACATCCCCATGTCCATAGCCAGGAAACCATGACTATGTGTTGATCAACGAGCTAGTCAACTACAGGCTCACTAGGGACACATTGTGGTCTATGTATTCACACATGTATTACGATTTTCCGGATAATACAATTATAGCATGAATAATAGACAATATCATGAACAAGGAATATAATAATCATTTTATTGTTGCCTCTAGGGCATATTTCCAACATGTTTAATCATTTTGATATGACCTCTAATCTTGGTGATGATTATGTGTCAAATGACTTATTGCATGTTTGCTTATTTAAGCATGTTGTAGCATGTAAATTTGATGCAAGTAAGGTTTATTCACAAATGTTGGGATGGTTTAATGATGAACATTGTCAATCCTTTGATATGAAAAAGAGCTTCACTTATATGTGCAAATTGTGTTGCAATATTTTCATGCCTTCTACTTCTTGTGATAATATTTCGGCTTCAGATTTTATGAACTATGAAAATTACTCATGTATACATGTGTCAATTGTGCAAAAACCAAGGAAAGTTAAAAATGGATGACATATACATATACAACATGTACACATTGTCCTCTTTTGTTAGCCACATTTCAGATTAAGCAACGCCGAGGACGGCTTTGTTTTCAAGAAGGGGAGGATGATGAAGACATGACTACCTTGGATATGACCAAAAATATTGTATACATGTATATTTATGAGGTGATTTCTAATGCAAACTATGCAATAATTTATATAAGTCATCCAGGACACATTGTGGTCTATGTATTCACACATGTATTACGATTTCCGGATAATACAATTATAGCATGAATAATAGACAATTATCATGAACAAGGAAATATAATAATCATTTTATTATTGCCTCTAGGGCATATTTCCAACAGTCTCCCACTTTGCACTAGAGTCAATCATCTAGTTACATTGTGATGAATCGAACACCCATAGAATTATGGTGTTGATCATGTTTTGCTCTAGGGAGAGGTTTAGTCAACGGATCTGCTACATTCAGGTCCGTATGTACTTTACAAATTTCTATGTCTCCATTTTGAACACTTTCACGAATGGAGTTGAAGCGACGCTTGATATGCCTGGTCTTCCTGTGAAACCTGGGCTCCTTGGCAAGGGCAATAGCTCTAGTGTTGTCACAGAAGAGAGTCATCGGCCCCGACGCATTGGGTATGACTCCTAGGTCGGTAATGAACTCCTTCACCAAGACTGCTTCATGTGCTGCCTCCGAGGCTGCCATGTGCTCCGCTTCACATGTAGATCCCGCCACAACGCTTTGCTTGCAACTGCACCAGCTTACTGCCCCACCATTCAAAATATACATGTATCCGGTTTGTGACTTAGAGTCATCCAGATCTGTGTCGAAGCTACCATCGACGTACCCTTTACGACGAGCTCTTCGTCACCTCCATAAACGAGAAACATTTCCTTGGTCCTTTTCAGGTACTTTAGGATATTCTTGACCGCTGTCCAGTGTTCCATGCCGGGATTACTTTGGTACCTTCCTACCAAACTCACGGCAAGGTTTACATCATGTTTGGTACACATCATAGCATACATGATAGACCTATGGCCGAGGCATAGGGGACGACACTCATCTTTTCTCTATCTTCTGCCGTGGTCGGGGCATTGAGCCATGCTCAATCTCATACCTTGCAATACAGGCAAGAACCCCTTCTTTGACTGATCCATTTTGAACTTCTTCAATATCTTGTCAAGGTACGTACTCTATAAAAGACCAATGAGGCGTCTCGATCTATCTCTATAGATCTTGATGCCTAATATATAAGCAGCTTCTCCAAGGTCCTTCATTGAAAAACACTTGTGCAAATAGGCCTTTATGCTTTCCAA
Organism: Triticum aestivum; assembly: GCF_018294505.1. Classification (NCBI taxonomy): domain Eukaryota; kingdom Viridiplantae; phylum Streptophyta; class Magnoliopsida; order Poales; family Poaceae; genus Triticum; species Triticum aestivum. Next base: position 553,103,730 of record NC_057800.1, on the reverse strand, counting down.
GAATTCTATATCATTTCCCATCAACAGTATATCATCCACATACAATATGAGAAATGCTAGAGAGCTCCCACTCACTTTCTTGTAAATGCAGGCTTCTCCATAAGTCTGCATAAACCCAAACGCTTTGATCATCTCATCAAAGCGAATGTTCCAACTCCAAGATGCTTGCACCAGCCCATAAATCGAGCGTTGGAGCTTGCACACCTTGTCAGCATTCTTAGGATCGACAAAACCTTCCGGCTGCATCATATACAATTCTTCCTTAAGGAAACCATTAAGGAATGCCGTTTTGACGTCCATTTGCCATATCTCATAATCATCGGAATGCGGCAATTGCTAACATGATTTAGACGGACTTCAGCTTCGCTACGGGTGAGAAAGTCTCATCGTAGTCAACCCCTTGAACTTGTCGATAACCCTTAGCGACAAGCCGAGCTTTATAGATGGTCACATTACCATCCACGTCTGTCTTCTTCTTAAAGATCCATTTATTTTCTATGGCTCGCCGATCAACGGCCAAGTCAGTCAAAGTCCATACTTCGTTTTCATACATGGATCCTATCTCGGATTTCATGGCTCCCAGCCATTTGTCGGAATCCGGGCCCACCATCGCTTCTTCATAGTTCGAAGGTTCACCGTTTTCTAACAACATGATTTTCCAAGACAAGGTTGTTGTACCACTCTGGTGCGGAACGTGTCCTTGTGGACCTACGAAGTTCAGTAGCAACTTGATCTGAAGTTTCATGATCATCATCATCAACTTCCTCTCTAGTCGGTGCAGGCACCTCAGGAACATTTTCTTGAGCTGCGCCACTTACCGGTTCAAGAGGTAATACTTCATCAAGTTCTACCTTCCTCCCACTTATTTCTTTCGAGAGAAACTCTTTCTCTAGAAAGGACCCATTCTTGGCAACAAAGATCTTGCCTTCGGATCTGAGGTAGAAGGTATAACCAACAGTTTCTTTTGGTATCCTATGAAGACGCATTTTTCCGACTTGGGTTCGAGCTTTTCAGGTTGAAGTTTCTTGACATAAGCATCGCATCCCCAAACTTTTAGAAATGACAGCTTAGGTTTCCTTCCCAAACCATAATTCATACGGTGTCGTCTCAACGGATTTCGACGGAGCCCTATTTAAAGTGAATGCGGCAGTCTCTAAAGCATAGCCCCAAAATGATAGCGGTAAATTCGGTAAGAGACATCATAGATTGCACCATATCTAATAGAGTGCGATTATGACGTTCGGACACACCATTACGCTGAGGTGTTCCAGGCGGCGTGAGTTGTGAAACTATTACACATTTTCTTAAGTGTGTGCCAAATTCATGACTCAAGTATTCTCCCCCACGATCTGATCGCAAGAACTTGATTTTCCTGTCACGTTGATTCTCAAACTCACTCTGAAATTCCTTGAACTTTTCAAAGGTCTCAGACTTGTGTTTCATTAAGTAGACATACCCATATCTACTCAAGTCATCAATGAGGGTGCGAACATAACGATAGCCACTGCGAGCCTCAACACTCATTGGACCGCACACATCAGTATGTATGATTTCCAATAAGTTGGCTGCTCGCTCCATTGTTCCTGAGAACGGAGTCTTGGTCATTTTACCCATGAGGCATGGTTCACACGTGTCAAATGATTCGTAATCAAGAGACTCTAAAAGTCCATCTGCATGGAGCTTCTTCATGCGTTTGACACCTATGTGACCAAGGCGGCAGTGCCACAAGTATGTGGGACTATCATTATCAACCTTACATATTTTGGTATTCACACTATGAACATGTGTGGCATTACACTCGAGATTCATTAAGAATAAACCATTCACCATCGGAGCATGACCATAAAACATATCTCTCATATAAATAGAACAACCATTATTCTTGGATTTAAATGAGTAGCCATCTCGTATTAACGAGATCCTGATACAATGTTCATGCTCAAAGCTGGTACTAAATAACAATTATTGAGGTTTAAAACTAATCCCGTAGGTAAATGTAGAGGTAGCGTGCCGACGGCAATCACATCAACCTTGGAACCATTCCCGACGCGCATCGTCACCTCGTCCTTTGCCAGTCTCCGTTTATTCCGCAGCTCCTGCTTTGAGTTACAAATGTGAGCAACCGCACCGGTATCAAATACCCAGGAGCTACTACGAGACTGGTAAGGTACACATCAATTACATGTATATCACATATACCTTTTGTGATGCTGGCCTTCTTGTCCGCTAAGTATTTGGGGCAGTTCCACTTCAGTGACCACTTCCCTTGCAATAAAACACTCAGTCTCGGGCTTGGGTCCATTCTTTGGCTTCTTCCCGGCAGCTTGCTTACCGGGCACGACAACTCCCTTGCCGTCCTTCTTGAAGTTCTTCTTACCGTTGCCTTTCTTTAACTTAGTGGTTTTATTCACCATCAACACTTGATGTTCCTTTTTGACTTCTACCTCCACTGATTTCAGCATTGCAAATACTTCAGGAATGGTCTTTTCCATCCCCTGCATATTGAAGTTCATCACAAAGCTCTTGTAGCTCAGTGGAAGCGACTGAAGGATTCTTTCAATGACCGCCTCATCCGGGAGATTAACTCCCAACTGAGTCAAGCAGTTATGCAACCCAGACATTTTGAGTATGTGCTCACTGACAGAACTATTTTCCTCCATCTTACAGCTAAAGAACTTGTCGGAGACTTCATATCTCTCGACCCGGGCATGAGTTTGGAAACCATTTTCAGCTCTTCGAACATCTCATATGCTCCGTGTCGCTCAAAACGCTTTTGGATCCTCGGTTCTAAGCTGTAAAGCATGCCGCACTGAACGAGGGAGTAATCATCAGCACGTGTCTGCCAAGCGTTCATAACGTCTTGGTTCTGTGGGACAGGTGCGTCACCTAGCGGTGCTTCTAGGACATAATCTTTCTTGGCAGCTATGAGGATGATCCTTAGGTTCCGGACCCAGTCCGTATAGTTGTTGCCATCGTCTTCAGCTTGGTTTTCTCTAGGAACGCGTTGAAGTTGAGGACAATGTTGGCCATTTGATCTACAAGACATATTGTAAAGATTTTAGACTACGTTCATGATAATTAAGTTCATCTAATCAAATTATTCTACTCCCACTTAGATAGACATCCTCCAGTCATCTAAGTATAACATGATCTGAGTTGACTAGGCCGTGTCCGATCATCACGTGAGACGGACTAGTCAACATCGGTGAACATCTTCATGTTGATCGTATCTTCTATACGACTCATGCTCGACCTTTCGGTCTTCTGTGTTCCGAGGCCATGTCTGTACATGCTAGGCTTGTCAAGTCAACCTAAGTGTATTGCGTGTGTAAATCTGTCTTACACCCGTTGTATGTGAATGTTGGAATCTATCACACCCGATCATCACGTGGTGCTTCGAAACAACAAACTGTCACAACGGCGCACAGTTAGGGGGAACACTTTCTTGAAATTATTATGAAGGATCATCTTATTTACTACCGTCGTTCTAAGTAAACAAGATGCAAAACCATGATAAACATCACATGCAATCAAATAATAGTGACATGATATGGCCAATATCATATAGCTCCTTTGATCTCCATCTTGGGGCTCCATGATCGTCTTGTCACCGGCATGACACCATAATCTCCATCATCATGATCTCCATCATCGTGTCTCCATGAAGTTGCTCGCCAACTATTACTTCTACTACTATGGCTAACACGTTTAGCAATAAAGTAAAGTAATTTACATGGTGTTTCTCAATGACACGCAGGTCATACAAAAAATAAAGACAACTCCTATGGCTCCTGCCGGTTGTCATACTCATCGACATGCAAGTCGTGATTCCTATTACAAGAACATGATCAATCTCATATATCACATATATCATTCATCATTCATCACAACCTTTGGCCATATCACATCACAAAACACTTGCTGCAAAAACAAGTTAGACATCCTCTAATTGTTGTTGCAAGTTTTTATGTGGCTGCTATAGGTTTCTAGCAAGAACGTTTCTTACCTACGCCAAAACCACAACGTGAATTGCCAATTTCTATTTACCCTTCATAAGGACCCTGTTCATCAAATCCAATCCGACTAAAGTGGGAGAGACAGACACCCGCCAGCCACCTTATGCAACTAGTGCATGTCAGTCGGTGGAACCGGTCTCACGTGAGCGTACGTGTAAGGTTGGTCCGGGCCGCTTCATCCCACGATGCCACCGAATTAAGATAATACTAGTAACGGCAAGCAAATTGACAATATCGACGCCCACAACTACTTTGTGTTCTACTCGTGCATAGTAACTACGCATAGACCTGGCTCATGATGCCACTGTTGGGGATCGTAGCAGAAATTGAAAAATTTCTATGCATCACCAAGATCAATCTATGGAGTATTCTAGCAACGAGGGGAATAGGAGTGCATCTACATACCCTTGTATATCGCGAGCGGAAGCGTTCAAGTGAACGCGGATGATGGAGTCGTACTCGCCGTGATCCAAATCACCGATGACCAAGTGCCGAACGGACAGCACCTCCACGTTCAACACACGTACGGAGCGGATGACGTCTCCTCCTTCTGATCCAGCAAGGGGGAAGGAGAGGTTGATGAAGATTCAGCAACACAACGGCGTGGTGGTGGATGCAGCAATGACCGCAGCAGGGCTTCGCCGAGCTTCTGCGAGAGGGAGAGGTGTAGCAGGGGAGAGGGAGGCGCCAAGACTTGAGGTGCGGCTGCCCTCCTCCCCCCCTTTATATAGGCCCCCTGGGGAGCACCGGCCCTGGAGATGGGATCTCCCAAGGGGGCGGCGGCCAAGGGGGGTGAAGTGCCCCCCAAGGCAAGTGGAGGCGCCCCCACCCTAGGGTTTCCAACCCTAGGCGCAGGGGGGCCCAAGGGGGGGCTCACTAGCCCACTATGGGATGGTTCTCCTCCCCACTCAGCCCATGGGGCCCTCCAGGATGGGTGGCCCCACCTGGTGGACCCCCGGGACCAATCCGGTGGTCCCGGTACAATACCGGTGACCCCGAATCTTTCCCGATGGCCGAAACTACACTTCCTATATATAATTCTTCACCTCCGGACCATTCCGGAACTCCTCGTGACGTCCAGGATCTCATCCGGGACTCCGAACAACTTTCGGATTACTACATACTCATATCTCTACAACCCTAGCGTCACCGAACCTTAAGTGTGTAGACCCTACGGGTTCGGGAGACACGTAGACATGACCGAGACGGCTCTCCGGCCAATAACCAACATCGGGATCTGGATACCCATGTTGGCTCCCACATGCTCCTCGATGATCTCATCGGATGAACCACGATGTCAAGGACTTAATCAATCCCGTATTCAATTCCCTTTGTCAATCGGTACGTTACTTGCCCGAGACTCGATCGTCGGTATCCCAATACCTTGTTCAGTCTCGTTACCGGCAAGTCACTTTACTCGTACCGTAATGCATGATCCCGTGATCAACCGCTTGATCACATTGAGTTCATTATGATGATGCATTACCGAGTGGGCCCAGAGATACCTCTCCATCATACGGAGTGACAAATCCCAGTCTCGATTCGTGCCAGCCCAACAGACACTTTCGGAGACACCTGTAATGTATCTTTATAGTCACCCAGTTATGTTGTGACGTTTGGCACACCCAAAGCACTCCTACGGTATCCGGGAGTTGCACAATCTCATGGTCTAAGGAAATGATACTTGACATTCAGAAAAGCTACAGCAAACGAACTACACGATCTTTGAGCTAAGCTTAGGATTGGGTCTTGTCCCTCACATCATTCTCCTAATGATGTGATCCCATTATCAATGACATCCGCATGTCCATAGCCAGGAAACCATGACTATGTGTTGATCAATGAGCTAGTCAACTACAGGCTCACTAGGGACACATTGTGGTCTATGTATTCACACATGTATTACGATTTCCGGATAATACAATTATAGCATGAATAATAGACAATTATCATGAAGAAGGAAATATAATAATCATTTTATTGTTGCCTCTAGGGCATATTTCCAACATGTTTAATCATTTTGATATGACCTCTAATCTTGGTGATGATTATGTGTCAAATGACTTATTGCATGTTTGCTTATTTAAGCATGTTGTAGCATGTAAATTTGATGCAAGTAAGGTTTATTCACCAATGTTGGGATGGTTTAATGATGAACATTGTCAATCCTTTGATATGAAAAAGAGCTTCACTTATATGTGCAAATTGTGTTGCAATATTTTCATGCCTTCTACTTCTTGTGATAATATTTCGGCTTCAGATTTTATGAACTATAAAAATTACTCATGTATACATGTGTCAATTGTGCAAAAACCAAGGAAAGTTAAAAATGGATGACATATACATATACAACATGTACACATTGTCTCTTTTGTTAGCCACATTTCAGATTAAGCAACGCCGAGGACGGCTTTGTTTTCAAGAAGGGGAGGATGATGAAGACATGACTACCTTGGATATGACCAAAAATATTGTATACATGTATATTTATGAGGTGATTTCTAATGCAAACTATGCAATAATTTATTTAAGTCATGCAGGACAAAAATACTTCATAAACTTTTGTGCCACGTCTAATTGTAGGTGTATGGGACATTTGTACGATCCACATATGAAGATAACGGGAAAAGAGAAGTTTAGGTGCTGTTCAAAAAGTCCTCTCACTTCACTTTGGGCCAAGAAAAGATAGAGTCCAAGTCTCTCATGTTGTGGATTCAGATTCGGGCATTCTTGCAGTAGTGGGGGCTTAGGCTTTAGAGACATTGAGCTTTTCAACTTGGCCTTATTAGCACATCAAGTGTGGAGAATTCTGCAAACACTGGAATTACTTAGCGGTAAGATCCTCATATCTGTATATTTTCCTAACATTGACATTATGCAAGCAACTTTGGGCTCGTCCCCTTCCCAGGCGTGGCGATCTTTAGTGGAAGGAAGAGATATTTTGACGTTGGGGATTATCCATGGAATAGGCAATGGACAATCTACGCGAGACTAACAACTGAATCCCTCAGACAGAAAGACTGGCTCCGGTGCCGCTGTTTCAGATAACCCCCGGAGATGGTGTCAGAACTGGTTGACCACACATCGGGATGGTGGAACAGAGGAGAATTAGCGATATATTTCCTGCCCATGGACATTGAGGCAATTTGTAATATACCATTAAGCATTGTCCAACAGGAAGATTTCTGGCTTGGCATCATGAAAAAAATAAGGGTCTTCTCTGTCAGATCGGCATACAAGTTGTTAGTCCCAAGGAAAAAAGTATAGAAGGATTGGCTAGAAGGGCAACCGAGCACAAGCTCCAATAGATCAGAGAAGACTTGATCAAGGCTACGGAAGACAAAAGTACCGTTGAAGGTAAGGGTGTTCCCTTGGCGCCTTACCCAGCGGTCGCTACCTTCTAGTGTAGAGTTGCATCGACGACAAATGGCAACCTCGCCGTGTTGTGAGTTCTGTTATGCTTCAGATGGTAAATGGTATCACTCCATATGCTGGACTGCACCTTGGCAAGGTGTGTATGGGCGCCTGTCGACGAGTCACTCACTAAGGATATGTGCATGACAGCATGAACAAGTGCCCGCATGGCCGCATGCAAGGAAGTGGTTGTTTTATAGTATGATGGGATCCGATATCACATCAAGAGTTGACAAAGGTTTCTTTTTTCGAAAAGGGGAATGACCCCGGCCAAGAGTTGACAAAGGTACTAATCATCTTATGGGCTATTTGGAGTGCTTGGCGCAAGACGATACACAAGCCATTTTCAGAGTCCGTTCTCCATTCACGGCTTCATCATGCGTTGCCTGGCGGACCTAGAGATCACTAACGCAAGACCACTGAAGTATGCTGCAGCGGTGCCCCCAAGGGTGTCCAGATGGATCCCGCCACCTATGGGTTTTGTGAAGATCAATGTAGACAAAGGGATTGCCAAAAACAGAAGAAATGGTGCGGTGGCGGCATGTTGCCGGGATAACAAGGGCGTATACTTGGGGTCTTCTGCACGTGTGATTGATGATTGCATGGATCTGGAACCCTTGAAGCGCTGGCATATTAAGCATTGACCCTAGCCACTGATTTGAATGTGCAAAACCTTGTCATTGCATGTGAGGCATCACAAGTGACGATTGACGAAGCAAATTAACGAAGGGGCAGAGGAGTCTACGGCTCGATTCTGCAGAAGATAGAAGCTTGCCGCGGAGCCTTTACGGAGGTCCGGTTTATTCACGAGGGAAGGGCTTCAAACACTGAAGCACATAATTTTGTAAAAACAAAGCTGGCTGTCCCTGAGCATGGTCGCCATATTTGGCTCTTACAACCAAATGACACAAGTATTGTGCCTTGCATTGTGATGTAAAATGACTGTGTTTGCCCCTAAAAAAGGTATATTTGGAGAGCATTCTAGAAAAAGAGGGGTATATTTGGAGAGGATTTTTTCCTTTGACGAATAATAAATCAATTTTTGTGGCGTTTTTTTCGAGAAAAATGACTGTAACTATTGGTTCAGTCATTTGTTAAGACCAAATGAGAAAATGAATGCATTTTTCTGATCTCCTGTCAGTTTTTAATCGCCAGAAACAACCAGGAAAATACTCGTAGGTGAACTGAAGTACTGAACATACACATTTACTTGATACTTACATCTTTATTAACACACACACACACACACACACACACACACACACACACACACACACACACACACACACACCGAGTTTTAGTACAAAAAAACCAACAATGACAGTAGCTAGACGAAGTTACATCTCGTCCATCAGGCGATCCCGCCATAGAGCCAGCCAGCCACCACGCATTAATACTGGCCAACGTTGTTGACTCTCCAGCATACCTTCCTGATCTCCAGGCCTTGCTGGTCGCCTTTGATTTTCCCCATTTTCTCCATGGCTTTCTCGAACTTCCTCTCCCACTCTCCGGGCTTGTCCGCGTTGTCTATCACCTGCGTTCTCGTTTCTGTCGAGTTGAGCACGGCGTCCGAGGTGAACAACACTTTGTTGTCGATCACGTTCTGGTAGTACTGCTTATCCAGGACGTTGGAGGTCACATTGTCTTGGTTCACGTTGGTGTCGCCGTTGTTGCTGCACTCGGCCCTGAGGTTGGCGGCATATGTCTGGTTCATCTCAGAGAAGCGGCTGGAGAAGAACATGCAGCGGGCGCGGCCGATGGTGTGCGCGCCGGAGAGCGTGACCATCTCGTCGAGGGTGAACCCCTTGGCTGCGAAGCTCGCGTTAAGCTCCGCGACGTTGGAGAAGGGCCCGGGCAGCTGGTCGGTCTCGCTGGCGAAGGACTCGCGCCCGTCGTAGCGGCCGCCTGGCATCGGGATATTGATGCTGCCGTTGCTGAGGAAGTAGGATGCGTCGCGGGCGGCGAAGGCGACGATGTCCGCGCATGAGACTGTATTGTTGCAGGCGGCCTCGATCGCCGTCTTGGCCTCGTCGATCACCTCGAACCCTCGTAGGCTGTTCATGTTGGGAAGGCCTTCCCTCTCCGTCTCGTTATTGGAGTTGGTCGTGTTGAGGAGGACGGAAGCATCGCACCCCTGGATAACAATGAACATGGTCATCTTGTGAAACGACAATGCAGTTATTAGTATATAATAATAAGCTTAATCGACGAGCTGTATGTACGTACCCGAACGAAGCAATCATGGAAGAAGAGACGGACGAGCCCCGCGCCAATGCCGGGGTTCTCATCCACGGCCTTCTTCACGGCTTCCTTAACGATCTTCTCCGCACTAGGGCAGCTGGTGCTGTAATAGCCGTAGCTGAGCCCTGACCCCGAGGGAGAAGGGACCGGCTCCCGCCGAGTGCCGGAGCCGCGAGGACAGAGCAGCTTGTCCAGGATGCTAGGAAGCCTCAGCCAACCGTTGAAGCAAATGTAGGTGCCCTCGCACGCCGCGGGCCCAGCGAGGAACGCGACCAAGACGACGAGCGCTGCGAGCTTAGTCGCCATCTTCTTTTCGCACTAGCCACTAACTGGATAGATGGTCGTTTCGTGTCGTGTCTCGTGTGTTGTTTTCTCCGGCTGGGTTACGGCCGGGTGGCATTCTTATAGGTCGTCCCGGACGAGACGACGACGACGAAGGCAATGACGTATAAGCACGGCCGCGTTTCGTGGGCGGAGCACGTTGCGATGCACGCCAATATCACCGGACAGCTCAAGCAGCGACGTTCGACGGATCAAGTTGGGATTTATCTCACTGATTGCGCGCCGTCGGTCTGATCGGCTTCCGCCGTGCTGTCCTCGCCGGACTTGTTCATTGCGTGGAAAATACCCACAACGCCAACAACCACTCCATGCAGGCATCATATGCTATACAGCTCCTAACCGGTTGCATTAACTCTGGCAGATTACGTTTGACATTCGCATGGATCACGGGTGATCCGGCCAGCGCTTGCAGAGGAGTAGTATACTCTCCTAGTGTATGTCTATTTGTAACTTCAGTTAGGCGAAGGTGCTTATAATAATCTACACGCATTATGCATGCGAGTGCTTTTAGTAGTTTTTTCTGTCTGTACAAATATGATAGGAAATGCTCTTGCGTTGCTCAAGGGTATGTGAATGCGCGAACCAACATGTGGTTGGATGGTTAGAGGGACAGTGGTATCCTTGTCCATCAGGGTTCTAAGTCCTGGTGTTCGTATTATTCCTGAATTTATTTTAGGATTTCTGGCGATGCAATTTCAGTGGGAGCAGAAGCTCCCGTCGATGACGAGGCGTCTAAGAGGATTTTGTAAATCTCAAGATGATATGCCGGCTGAGTCTCTCGAAGGTGCTCACAGGAATATGGTGTTGTGTGAGTTCATAGGGATGAGTGTATGTGCGTACCTATGAGCGCTTCCGTCTGTACAGTGTTAAAAAAGGGTATGTGAATATGCTGCGTGTATGTGTGGGATGGGGGGGGGGGTCATAAAAATTAACACTCCCGAAGAAATAAACATCCCCAATCTCGTTTTGACGAGAAACGGGCCCCTTCCACCAAAAATGTCTAGCTTGAAATTGACATGTTTGCGAACCGGATGGACACATATTAAATACAAATTGTGGTTGAGATGGTTAGGTGGATGGTATCCTCAGCCCACCAGGGTTCAAATTCTGGTGCTCGCATTTATTCTGAATTTATTTCAGGATTTCCGGTGATATGCTTTCGGTAGGAAGAGATATTCCCATCGATTACGAGGCGCCTACGATGACTTCATAAAATCTCAAGATGATATGCCGGGTCAGCCTCTTGAAGGTGCTGATAGAGGTAGGGTGTGCATGTGTGCGTTTATATGGATGAGTGTATGCGTGTTTATATAAGCGCTTGCGTCTGTATTGTGTTAAAAAAAATACAAATTGCGGCTGCAACGAACTCTACATAAAATCAAAACAGTAGCAGTCCCCTGTGCTTGTTTGGTCATGAGCTTTGGTAACCCTGTTCTGTATCAAAACAGCCTGCAGTAAGCCCAACTTATCATGACAATATCATGCTAAAACAACACAATGGGACAAACGCCTTCTAGTGTATCATGCGTGGCCAACTTGTTTGGGTTCATTGGAATTCTAGTTCCCCTTACTGAAAAGGGGAAATACATAAGTTTGCCTTATTTTTTGTAGTGAACATAAAATCCCGTATTTGCCCATGACAACTTCATTATAGTTGCCATGTTTTGTTTCAAAGAAACAAAAAAAAAATTGGCATATCTCCAAGTTTTGCCATGGCAGAAATAGTTTTTATGGAATCCGGTGTTAAAATTCATATATCTACTACCTCCGTCCTAGTTTATTAGTCTCCTTTGTAATTTGTGCTAAATTTTGACCAAACATTTAACTTAGTGCATGTCAACAAAAATTATATCGTTGGATTCGTATTTGAACAAAGTTTTCAATGGTATAATTTTTTGTGACATGCATGAACATTTCGTTAGTTAAATTTATGGTCAAAATTTGGCATAGGTTACAACGGGGACCAATAAACCAGGACCGAGGTAGTACAACGCAATTTTTATGTAACATCTGATGGCAAACTCTTTTCTTCAAGATATCATGGCAAAATTTCTCATTTGCTGATCGTGGCAATTTTCCTTTCTTTGGAATATGGAAAACTTTAATTTTATTGGACCATGGCAATTTAATTGATGTAGCATGGCAAATGTAGTTCTACGGATCACGACAATTTTACTTTTTATGACCATCGCAAATTCATGTTTCTTCTTTTTGCAACATGCAAAATTTCTTTTCTGATGTAATGATGCCAAATCTAGTTTGTATATCATGTAAAAAAGTAGTGTGTACGGACCATGGCAATCTTTAGTCATGAACTATTGCTTAATACATTTTTATTGATCATGGAAATTTTACTACAAGGACCATGGCAAAATTTATTTTGTTTACGCAACATGGAAAATATTGTTTTCTATGGGACCAAGGCAAACTTAGTATTTTTATCATGGAAACATCATTTTTTAATGGATCATGACAATCTTCTTTTTGTGCACCATGGCAAATGTAATTTCTTTAGGTAGAATGGAAATTTCATTATTTAGATCATGGCAAAACGAACTTAATTAGGCATGACATTTTTACTTAAATACCATGATATTTTATTTGTAGTTATCATGGAAAATTTTATTATTTATACTATGTCATTTGTGTTAATTAGTACATGGCAATTTATTTATTTTTTGAAACATTGCATTTTTTTCTTTTTGGTAGATGCATGGAAAATTAGTTTATGGAGATGGAAAGTTTAATTTATGTTCATGGCAAATTTACTTTATGTAATATCTTAAATTTCCTTTTTAATGTCAATTTTTATTTCTAGACCTTGGCAATTTTTCTTTTACCATCGCAAACTTTTTTTTACCATGTCAAAGTTACTTATGGACCATGGCATTTTCAATTTAAGTACAATGGCAAATTTATTATATGGACCATGGAATTTTTTTTAACAAAAATCCTTTTCTTAAGTACAGCTGCTACGAAATCCTTACATATTATGTTTATTCAGCTTGGTAACTATCCCCTTGATTTTTGGTAACCGTCGCAAGAATGAACTAGTACATAATCTTTTTGTAGAACTCGTACGTATGAATAACATTGCTCCCTTTTTTAACCATGCAAAATTATTTTTGAATTATGGAAAAGTTAAACTTGCACCATGGCAAATTTATTTATTTTTGTACCATGTCAACTATATTTTTTGGACAATGACACATTGGGTGTTGCAGGAAGTTCATTTATTTCTTTTTGGACGATGGAATGTTTAGACCGAACAAAACTTGGTAAATTCCAATTTTTGTACAAGATCTTTCAACAAAACATTTGGAAAATCCTTTTTACACCATGGCAACTTTATGTTTTGAAACATCGCATGGAAAATTTGATTATTTTTGTAAGAGTTTTTTCATAATGTTGTTTTCATTTATTTTTTGCCAATGTCTTATGGAAAAATGGCAAGTTAGTTTCTTACATAATTGGTTGGTTTTCATCTTGTTTTGCTTTTAAGATATGGCATGTTTTTTAGTTTCACAAGCATGCCAATTTTTTGTTCTATTTTTAATAAGGTTTTTTTCTTTGAGAGAAAGCAAGGATTTTTTTAGTTTTTATCATTTTGTTTCTTTTTGTTTTCTAGGTATTGTGGTTTTTTACGTGCAACAACATGCAGATGGGATGTGTCTGGTCTTTTTGGTTTTCGGCCGTCTGGGTCCCTACAGGATGGGCCAAGAGAAATAGCTAACACCAAACCGTTCGCTTGAGACTGTCTCCTAGCGCGAACGATCTTGTTCGATCGGCAATGATTGCTACAGGGAAGGATTCGTTGACGAAGACATGACTACTCTGAATATAACCAAAAATATTGCATACATGTATATTTGTGAGATAATTTCTAATGCAAACTATGCAGTAATTTATTTATGCCATCCAGGACAAAAATACTTCACAAAACATTTATGACATGTTTAATTGCAGGTGTATGGGACATTTGTACAATGCAAATATGAATACAAGGGGAAAAGAGAAGTTTATGTGTTGTTCAAAAAGTCCTCTCACGTCAATTTTGGGCCAAGAGAAGATAGAGTCCAAGTCTCTCACGTTCTGGATTCAGATTCGGACTGCACAGACATATCTGAATCAAAATGCCAACAACTTTTTCATACAGACTTCGAATTGGGTGTTTCTTTTTTTGTTTGAAAGTAGATTTCATGCTCTTTACAACACAATTTGATTCACCTTCAAATTCGTCCGGAGCTTTGAGTTATGGACGAAACAATTTGACGTTGCGGCAGAATCTGAGTCAAACTACAAGCCCAAAGGTGTTGCATCACCTCCACTTGGGCCCATGATCCTTGTATGACCTAGGGTTAGTTTCAGGCTGGCTTGGGACGTCCTCCCACCTCCTTGGCCGCCACCCCTTGCTCCTATATAAGTAGATCCATCTAGTAGCTTTTTCCTTGAGTTTGTTTAGTTAAAAGTTAGCCATTGCAACTTCGTGTACTTCGTTTGTGTCCAACGACCAGACCAAGACCGCTTTCGGATCCCCGCCTTTATCAATACTTCATCTATATTCGTAATATTCAGATTGCATTATCATATTCTTGCTTGTTCTTTGATTGCTTGCATGAATAGACCTTCGTGGTCAGGCTGATCGTGCTTCTGACATTGTCGGTAACCTTAGGAGATTGGTTTAGCGATTTCTAAGGCGCAACGCCGTGCACGTTTATAGTCGGATCATCATAGTCGTCTCCACCAAATCGATAGTTATCATCTCATAGAAAGATCGGGACCCTCGCCTCTATCAAGTGGTATCAGTTTTCAGGTTGCTCGATGAGAATTTCCAATTTTTCCTAGATTAGAGTTATTTTCTTACCTATGGTCCAAGAAAAAGCCACAAAAAAGTTACATCTATTCATCCTTTGTCCAAGCCAGTCTGAGCCTTTGCAATTTTCTTTTATTACTTGCATAGTTGAATTATCGGTTGTATCGTCACGTCGAGTTGATGGTCTTATTGTCTAGTTCGTTTAGAGTTTCGAGTTCTGTTCACATTAGGCCGCCGCTGCACAGTTATCCCTTCCGCTGTCCACCACCCACCCATCAATTTCCACCACGTGCTACCCGTCGTTCATTGTCACAATCATAGTTGAGGTCGTTCACATCTTCGCTAGATCCAATATGCATCTTATCTGGTTTGTCTTGGAAAGAGGGAGAGAGAAAAAAAGGCAGAGAAAAAAGAGAGAGAAAAAAAGTTAAAGAAAGTCAAAAAAAGGGAGAGAAAGAAAAAAAGTGTGAGGAAAAAAAGAGAAGAAAAAAAACAAAATTCCCGGATCTATCTAGACTCACTCTCGTAGTTGATTTCGGATTGAAATCTGTTTCGCGCACTGTTCAGTAAAATAGCCATAACTTCCTCGTACGAAGACCGTTTTGGCTACGCGAGTAATCAAATGAAAGCTAGCGGTGAGCCGCATCTAAATAGTTGCATAGACAAGTTCAATATTTGGCACCTCAAAATCGGCTTCTAAATAGGTATTTTTGCCCTCCGAAGTTCGCAACACAGCTTGTTCCAGTTTTTCATGCCAGTTTTAGAATTTTTTGACTCATCATATCAACTCGGAACTGAGTGATTCTTTTTGCATTTGAAATCTTGAGTCAGTGCCATTCTTGAGAAAAATTATCAGAAAATTGGCACAAACTTTTCCAGAGAAAAGTTTGAGAGAAAGTTGTTGTATATCCTGCTTGACAGTTGTTTTTCATCATTATTTTTTCTGTCGTTGTGATCTTCACTTATATCTTGCTGTCCAGAGCTACTTAGTATCCTTTATTGATGCTAGTTGTGCTACGTCGTGACCTCATTAGTGTTCTAGGCTCGCGTCTCTAGTCCGTTCTAGCCTAGGACCAGCACAGTACCGTCGTTGAGCGTTTATTCAATATTGCATCTCTGAATTGATTATTGCTAATCTTTTGCTACCATATATAGCAAACCCAGCTCCATATAATTCTACACCGTGTATACGTACGTTCCCCTGTCAATCGCTTTACACAATCTTCGGAGTTATTTGACACCGCTGATTGCCTGTCACCACCTACCGCATGGTAAGAACTTGTAAGATATTGATATTTGCTTTACTGTGAGCACTTTACAACCACATCCTAGTAGTTCATAGGAACATTGTTCTCGAATTTTGTTTCTTGTTTCTACTAATCATGACAGGTTCCGGAGATAGAAGTTCTTAGACGACGGACACATCTTCACCATCACGAGAGTTGGGACAACACACACAAGCACATGGTCAGGTTATCTTTTTACCATCATTTGAGGGTAGATTTAATCCTGCTATTTATCTAGCTTGGGAGCTTGAAGTAGAATAAGCTTTTAGTCACCATGACTTTCTGAACTTGAGCGAGTATGAGCTGCCACTAGAGCATTTACTGGTTTTGCTTCTCTTTGGTGGAGTGTGCATTGTAAGAAAAACATTGATAACCACCCCACAACATGGAAATATTTGAAATATGTAATGAGACAACAATTTTTCCTCCTTACTATCATCGTGAATTGCTTCACAAATTTAAACAATTTAAACAAGGCAACAACATTGTTCATGCTTACTACCAAGAGTTCAAATCTTATATGCATCACTGTGACATAGAAGAATCTGAGGATGATACAATGAATAGATTTTTTGGTGGTTTGAACCATGATATTCAGGCACGATTTCAGTATATTCCTCATTGCATTACTGGTATGTATGTTCGTGCTTATACCTTTGAGAGACAGATACAGGAGGATGCATTGGGTGACTACAACAACTACTATTCTAGTTCATGCTCCCCACCGCCGGTTGGTTCCTCCACCGTTGCACCTACTAGAGCAGCCCCACCTCGGATTGTGAGCGCGACATCATCTCAAGATTATGGTACATTATCAACGTCCGTACCTACATCAGCTATGTCTTTGTGACAAGGTAACAGTAAAGGTATTGATGATATAACTTCACATGAGAATGATGCATGCCTAGTTAACTTGAATGCATCATGGGTTGAGTTACCTCTTGATTTCAGCACACCACCTATTTTAAAGAATCGTGTTACTATCATGAATGCATCATGTGATCAAACAACTGAAATACCAACAACTTTGAGTGGACCCATTGAATTAATTGTTGATGCAAAAGAACCAATGTTTTGTTGGGGATCGTAGCAGAAATTAAAAAATTTCTACGCATCACCAAGATCAATCTATGGAGTATTCTAGCAACGAGGGGAATAGGCGTGCATCTACATACCCTTGTAGATCGCGAGCGGAAGCGTTCAAGTGAACGGGGATGATGGAGTCGTACTCGCCGTGATCCAAATCACCGATGACCAAGTGTCGAACGGACAGCACCTCCGCGTTCAACACACGTACGGAGCGGATGACGTATCCTCCTTCTTGATCCAGCAAGGGGGAAGGAGAGGTTGATGAAGATCCAGCAGCACGACAGCATGGTGGTGGATGCAGCAGTGACCGCAGCAGGGCTTCGCCGAGCTTCTGCGAGAGGGAGAGGTGTAGCAGGGGAGAGGGAGGCACCAAGACTTGAGGTGCATATGCCCTCCCTCCCCCCCTTTATATAGGCCCCCTGGGGGGGCGCCGGCCCTGGAGATGGGATCTCCCAAGGGGGCGGCGGCCAAGGGGGGTGGAGTGCCCCCCAAGGCAAGTGGAGGCGCCCCCCACCCTAGGGTTTCCATCCCTAGGCGCAGGGGGGGCCAAGAGGGGGCGCACCAGCCCACTATGGGCTGGTTCTCCTCCCCACTTCAGCCCATGGGGCCCTCCGAGATGGGTGTCCCCACCCTGTGGACCCCCGGGACCAATCCGGTGGTCCCGGTACGATACCAGTGACCCCGAATCTTTCCCGATGGCCGAAACTACACTTCCTATATATAATTCTTCACCTCCGGACCATTCCGGAACTCCTCGTGACGTCCAGGATCTCATCCGGGACTCTGAGCAACTTTTGGATTACTGCATACTCATATCTCTACAACCCTAGCGTCACCGAACCTTAAGTGTGTAGACCCTACGGGTTCCGGAGACACGTAGACATGACCGAGACGGCTCTCCGGCCAATAACCAACAGCGGGATCTGGATACCCATGTTGGCTCCCACATGCTCCTCGATGATCTCATCGGATGAACCACGATGTCGAGGACTTAAGCAATCCCGTATTCAATTCCCTTTGTCAATCGGTACGTTACTTGCCCGAGACTCGATCGTCGGTATCCCAATACCTTGTTCAGTCTCGTTACCGGCAAGTCACTTTACTCGTACCGTAATGCATGATCCCGTGATCAACCACTTGATCACATTGAGCTCATTATGATGATGCATTACCGAGTGGGCCCAGAGATACCTCTCAGTCATACGGAGTGACAAATCCCAGTCTCGATTCGTGCCAACCCAACAGACACTTTCGGAGACACCTGTAATGTACCTTTATAGTCACCCAGTTACGTTGTGACGTTTGGCACACCCAAAGCACTCCTACGGTATCCGGGAGTTGCACAATCTCATGGTCTAAGGAAATGATACTTGACATTCAGAAAAGCTACAGCAAACGAACTACACGATCTTTGAGCTAAGCTTAGGATTGGGTCTTGTCCCTCACATCATTCTCCTAATGATGTGATCCCATTATCAATGACATCCCCATGTCCATAGCCAGGAAACCATGACTATGTGTTGATCAACAAGCTAGTCAACTACAGGCTCACTAGGGACACATTGTGGTCTATGTATTCACACATGTATTACGATTTCTGGATAATACAACTATAGCATGAATAATAGACAATTATCATGAACAAGGAAATATAATAATCATTTTATTGTTGCCTCTAGGGCATATTTCCAACATGTTTAATCATTTTGATATGACCTCTAATCTTGGTGATGATTATGTGTCAAATGACTTATTGCATGTTTGCTTATTTAAGCATGTTGTAGCATGTAAATTTGATGCAAGTAAGGTTTATTCACAAATGTTGGGATGGTTTAATGATGAACATTGTCAATCCTTTGATATGAAAAAGAGCTTCACTTATATGTGCAAATTGTGTTGCAATATTTTCATGCCTTCTACTTCTTGTGATAATATTTCGGCTTCAGATTTTATGAACTATGAAAATTACTCATGTATGCATGTGTCAATTGTGCAAAAACCAAGGAAAGTTAAAAATGGATGACATATACATATACAACATGTACACATTGTCTCTTTTGTTAGCCACATTTTAGATTAAGCAACGCCGAGGACGGCTTTGTTTTCAAGAAGGGGAGGATGATGAAGACATGACTACCTTGGATATGACCAAAAATATTGTATACATGTATATTTATGAGGTGATTTCTAATGCAAACTATGCAATAATTTATATAAGTCATCCAGGACACATTGTGGTCTATGTATTCACACATGTATTACGATTTCCGGATAATACAATTATAGCATGAATAATAGACAATTATCATGAACAAGGAAATATAATAATCATTTTATTATTGCCTCTAGGGCATATTTCCAACAGTCTCCCACTTGCACTAGAGTCAATCATCTAGTTACATTGTGATGAATCGAACACCCATAGAATTATGGTGTTGATCATGTTTGCTCTAGGGAGAGGTTTAGTCAACGGATCTGCTACATTCAGGTCCGTATGTACTTTACAAATTTCTATGTCTCCATTTTGAACACTTTCACGAATGGAGTTGAAGCGACGCTTGATATGCCTGGTCTTCCTGTGAAACCTGGGCTCCTTGGCAAGGGCAATAGCTCTAGTGTTGTCACAGAAGAGAGTCATCGGCCCCGACGCATTGGGTATGACTCCTAGGTCGGTAATGAACTCCTTCACCAAGACTGCTTCATGTGCTGCCTCCGAGGCTGCCATGTACTCCGCTTCACATGTAGATCCCGCCACAACATTTTGCTTGCAACTGCACCAGCTTACTGCCCCACCATTCAAAATATACATGTATCCGGTTTGTGACTTAGAGTCATCCAGATCTGTGTCGAAGCTACCATCGACGTAATCCTTTACGACGAGCTCTTCGTCACCTCCATAAACGAGAAACATTTCCTTGGTCCTTTTCAGGTACTTTAGGATATTCTTGACCGCTGTCCAGAGTTCCATGCCGGGATTACTTTGGTACCTTCCTACCAAACTCACGGCAAGGTTTACATCATGTTTGGTACACATCATAGCATACATGATAGACCCTATGGCCGAGGCATAGGGGACGACACTCATCTTTTCTCTATCTTCTGCCGTGGTCGGGCATTGAGCCATGCTCAATCTCATACCTTGCAATACAGGCAAGAACCCCTTCTTTGACTGATCCATTTTGAACTTCTTCAATATCTTGTCAAGGTACGTACTCTATAAAAGACCAATGAGGCGTCTCGATCTATCTCTATAGATCTTGATGCCTAATATATAAGCAGCTTCTCCAAGGTCCTTCATTGAAAAACACTTGTGCAAATAGGCCTTTATGCTTTCCAAGAATTCTATATCATTTCCCATCAACAGTATATCATCCACATACAATATGAGAAATGCTACAGAGCTCCCACTCACTTTCTTGTAAATGCAGGCTTCTCCATAAGTCTGCATAAACCCAAACGCTTTGATCATCTCATCAAAGCGAATGTTCCAACTCCAAGATGCTTGCACCAGCCCATAAATCGAGCGTTGGAGCTTGCACACCTTGTCAGCATTCTTAGGATCGACAAAACCTTCCACCTGCATCATATACAATTCTTCCTTAAGGAAACCATTAAGGAATGCCGTTTTGACGTCCATTTGCCATATCTCATAATCATGGAATGCGGCAATTGCTAACATGATTTAGACGGACTTCAGCTTCGCTACGGGTGAGAAAGTCTCATCGTAGTCAACCCCTTGAACTTGTCGATAACCCTTAGCGACAAGCCGAGCTTTATAGATGGTCACATTACCATCCACGTCTGTCTTCTTCTTAAAGATCCATTTATTTTCTATGGCTCGCCGATCAACGGCCAAGTCAGTCAAAGTCCATACTTCGTTTTCATACATGGATCCTATCTCGGATTTCATGGCTCCCAGCCATTTGTCGGAATCCGGGCCCACCATCGCTTCTTCATAGTTCGAAGGTTCACCGTTTTCTAACAACATGATTTCCAAGACACGGTTGCTGTACCACTCTGGTGCGGAACGTGTCCTTGTGGACCTACGAAGTTCAGTAGCAACTTGATCTGAAGTTTCATGATCATCATCATCAACTTCCTCTCTAGTCGGTGCAGGCACCTCAGGAACATTTTCTTGAGCTGCGCCACTTACCGGTTCAAGAGGTAATACTTCATCAAGTTCTACCTTCCTCCCACTTATTTCTTTCGAGAGAAACTCTTTCTCTAGAAAGGACCCATTCTTGGCAACAAAGATCTTGCCTTCGGATCTGAGGTAGAAGGTATACCCAACAGTTTCTTTTGGGTATCCTATGAAGACGCATTTTTCCGACTTGGGTTCGAGCTTTTCAGGTTGAAGTTTCTTGACATAAGCATCGCATCCCCAAACTTTTAGAAATGACAGCTTAGGTTTCTTCCCAAACCATAATTCATACGGTGTCGTCTCAACGGATTTCGACGGAGCCCTATTTAAAGTGAATGCGGCAGTCTCTAAAGCATAGCCCCAAAATGATAGCGGTAAATCGGTAAGAGACATCATAGATTGCACCATATCTAATAGAGTGCGATTATGACGTTCGGACACACCATTACGCTGAGGTGTTCCAGGCGGCGTGAGTTGTGAAACTATTACACATTTTCTTAAGTGTGTGCCAAATTCATGACTCAAGTATTCTCCCCCACGATCTGATCGCAAGAACTTGATTTTCCTGTCACGTTGATTCTCAAACTCACTCTGAAATTCCTTGAACTTTTCAAAGGTCTCAGACTTGTGTTTCATTAAGTAGACATACCCATATCTACTCAAGTCATCAATGAGGGTGCGAACATAACGATAGCCACTGCGAGCCTCAACACTCATTGGACCGCACACATCAGTATGTATGATTTCCAATAAGTTGGCTGCTCGCTCCATTGTTCCTGAGAACGGAGTCTTGGTCATTTTACCCATGAGGCATGGTTCACACGTGTCAAATGATTCGTAATCAAGAGACTCTAAAAGTCCATCTGCATGGAGCTTCTTCATGCGTTTGACACCTATGTGACCAAGGTGGCAGTGCCACAAGTATGTGGGACTATCATTATCAACCTTACATATTTTGGTATTCACACTATGAACATGTGTGGCATTACGCTCGAGATTCATTAAGAATAAACCATTCACCATCGGAGCATGACCATAAAACATATCTCTCATATAAATAGAACAACCATTATTCTTGGATTTAAATGAGTAGCCATCTCGTATTAAACGAGATCCTAATACAATGTTCATGCTCAAAGCTGGTACTAAATAACAATTATTGAGGTTTAAAACTAATCCCGTAGGTAAATGTAGAGGTAGCGTGCCGACGGCAATCACATCAACCTTGGAACCATTCCCGACGCGCATCGTCACCTCGTCCTTTGCCAGTCTCCGTTTATTCCGCAGCTCCTGCTTTGAGTTACAAATGTGAGCAACCGCACCGGTATCAAATACCCAGGAGCTACTACGAGACTGGTAAGGTACACATCAATTACATGTATATCACATATACCTTTTGTGATGCTGGCCTTCTTGTCCGCTAAGTATTTGGGGCAGTTCCACTTCAGTGACCACTTCCCTTGCAATAAAAACACTCAGTCTCGGGCTTGGGTCCATTCTTTGGCTTCTTCCCGGCAGCTTGCTTACCGGGCACGACAACTCCCTTGCCGTCCTTCTTGAAGTTCTTCTTACCGTTGCCTTTCTTTAACTTAGTGGTTTTATTCACCATCAACACTTGATGTTCCTTTTTGACTTCTACCTCCACTGATTTCAGCATTGCAAATACTTCAGGAATGGTCTTTTCCATCCCCTGCATATTGAAGTTCATCACAAAGCTCTTGTAGCTCGGTGGAAGCGACTGAAGGATTCTTTCAATGACCGCCTCATCCGGGAGATTAACTCCCAACTGAGTCAAGCAGTTATGCAACCCAGACATTTTGAGTATGTGCTCACTGACAGAACTATTTTCCTCCATCTTACAGCTAAAGAACTTGTCGGAGACTTCATATCTCTCGACCCGGGCATGAGTTTGGAAAACCATTTTCAGCTCTTCGAACATCTCATATGCTCCGTGTCGCTCAAAACGCTTTTGGATCCTCGGTTCTAAGCTGTAAAGCATGCCGCACTGAACGAGGGAGTAATCATCAGCACGTGTCTGCCAAGCGTTCATAACGTCTTGGTTCTGTGGGACAGGTGCGTCACCTAGCGGTGCTTCTAGGACATAATCTTTCTTGGCAGCTATGAGGATGATCCTTAGGTTCCGGACCCAGTCCGTATAGTTGTTGCCATCGTCTTTCAGCTTGGTTTTCTCTAGGAACGCGTTGAAGTTGAGGACAATGTTGGCCATTTGATCTACAAGACATATTGTAAAGATTTTAGACTACGTTCATGATAATTAAGTTCATCTAATCAAATTATTCTACTCCCACTTAGATAGACATCCCTCCAGTCATCTAAGTATAACATGATCTGAGTTGACTAGGCCGTGTCCGATCATCACGTGAGACGGACTAGTCAACATCGGTGAACATCTTCATGTTGATCGTATCTTCTATACGACTCATGCTCGACCTTTCGGTCTTCTGTGTTCCGAGGCCATGTCTGTACATGCTAGGCTTGTCAAGTCAACCTAAGTGTATTGCGTGTGTAAATCTGTCTTACACCCGTTGTATGTGAATGTTGGAATCTATCACACCCGATCATCACGTGGTGCTTCGAAACAACAAACTGTCACAACGGCGCACAGTTAGGGGGAACACTTTCTTGAAATTATTATGAAGGATCATCTTATTTACTACCGTCGTTCTAAGTAAACAAGATGCAAAACCATGATAAACATCACATGCAATCAAATAATAGTGACATGATATGGCCAATATCATATAGCTCCTTTGATCTCCATCTTGGGGCTCCATGATCATCTTGTCACCGGCATGACACCATAATCTCCATCATCATGATCTCCATCATCGTGTCTCCATGAAGTTGCTCGCCAACTATTACTTCTACTACTATGGCTAACACGTTTAGCAATAAAGTAAAGTAATTTACATGGTGTTTCTCAATGACACGCAGGTCATACAAAAAATAAAGACAACTCCTATGGCTCCTGCCGGTTGTCATACTCATCGACATGCAAGTCGTGATTCCTATTACAAGAACATGATCAATCTCATATATCACATATATCATTCATCATTCATCACAACCTTTGGCCATATCACATCACAAAACACTTCCTGCAAAAACAAGTTAGACATCCTCTAATTGTTGTTGCAAGTTTTTATGTGGCTGCTATAGGTTTCTAGCAAGAACGTTTCTTACCTACGCCAAAACCACAACGTGAATTGCCAATTTCTATTTACCCTTCATAAGGACCCTGTTCATCAAATCCGATCCGACTAAAGTGGGAGAGACAGACACCCGCCAGCCACCTTATGCAACTAGTGCATGTCAGTCGGTGGAACCGGTCTCACGTGAGCGTACGTGTAAGGTTGGTCCGGGCCGCTTCATCCCACGATGCCACCGAATTAAGATAATACTAGTAACGGCAAGCAAATTGACAATATCGACGCCCACAACTACTTTGTGTTCTACTCGTGCATAGTAACTACGCATAGACCTGGCTCATGATGCCACTGTTGGGGATCGTAGCAGAAATTGAAAAATTTCTATGCATCACCAAGATCAATCTATGGAGTATTCTAGCAACGAGGGGAATAGGAGTGCATCTACATACCCTTGTATATCGCGAGCGGAAGCGTTCAAGTGAACGCGGATGATGGAGTCGTACTCGCCGTGATCCAAATCACCGATGACCAAGTGCCGAACGGACAGCACCTCCACGTTCAACACACGTACGGAGCGGATGACGTCTCCTCCTTCTTGATCCAGCAAGGGGGAAGGAGAGGTTGATGAAGATTCAGCAACACAACGGCGTGGTGGTGGATGCAGCAATGACCGCAGCAGGGCTTCGCCGAGCTTCTGCGAGAGGGAGAGGTGTAGCAGGGGAGAGGGAGGCTCCAAGACTTGAGGTGCGGCTGCCCTCCCTCCCCCCCTTTATATAGGCCCCCTGGGGAGCGCCGGCCCTGGAGATGGGATCTCCCAAGGGGGCGGCGGCCAAGGGGGTGAAGTGCCCCCCAAGGCAAGTGGAGGCGCCCCCACCCTAGGGTTTCCAACCCTAGGCGCAGGGGGGCCCAAGGGGGGGCTCACTAGCCCACTATGGGATGGTTCTCCTCCCCACTTCAGCCCATGGGGCCCTCCAGGATGGGTGGCCCCACCTGGTGGACCCCCGGGACCAATCCGGTGGTCCCGGTACAATACCGGTGACCCCGAATCTTTCCCGATGGCCGAAACTACACTTCCTATATATAATTCTTCACCTCCGGACCATTCCGGAACTCCTCGTGACGTCCAGGATCTCATCCAGGACTCCGAACAACTTTCGGATTACTACATACTCATATCTCTACAACCCTAGCGTCACCGAACCTTAAGTGTGTAGACCCTACGGGTTCGGGAGACACGTAGACATGACCGAGACGGCTCTCCGGCCAATAACCAACATCGGGATCTGGATACCCATGTTGGCTCCCACATGCTCCTCGATGATCTCATCGGATGAACCACGATGTCGAGGACTTAATCAATCCCGTATTCAATTCCCTTTGTCAATCGGTACGTTACTTGCCCGAGACTCAATGCATACATGAGACGGCTTAGGCTTTAGAGACATTGAGCTTTTCAACTTGGCCTTATTAGCATATCAAGTGTGGAGAATTCTGCAAACACTGGAATTACTTAGCGGTAAGATCCTCATATCTGTATATTTTCCTAACATTGACATTATGCAAGCAACTTTGGGCTCGTCCCCTTCCCAGACATGGCGATCTTTAGTGGAAGGAAGAGATATTTTGACGTTGGGGATTATCCATGGAATAGGCAATGGACAACGCGAGACTAACAACTGAATCCCTCAGATAGAAAGACTGGCTCCGGTGCCGCTGTTTCAGATAACCCCCGGAGATGGTGTCAGAACTGGTTGACCACACATCGGGATGGTGGAACAGAGGAGAATTAGCGATATATTTCCTGCCCATGGACATTGAGGCAATTTGTAATATACCATTAAGCATTGTCCAACAGGAAGATTTCTGGCTTGGCATCATGAAAAAAATAAGGGTCTTCTCTGTCAGATCGGCATACAAGTTGTTAGTCCCAAGGAAAAAAGTATAGAAGGATTGGCTAGAAGGGCAACCGAGCACAAGCTCCAATAGATCAGAGAAGACTTGATCAAGGCTACGGAAGACAAAAGTACCGTTGAAGGTAAGGGTGTTCCCTTGGCGCCTTACCCAGCGGTCGCTACCTTCTAGTGTAGAGTTGCATCGACGACAAATGGCAACCTCGCCGTGTTGTGAGTTCTGTTATGCTTCAGATGGTAAATGGTATCACTCCATATGCTGGACTGCACCTTGGCAAGGTGTGTATGGGCGCCTGTCGACGAGTCACTCACTAAGGATATGTGCATGACAGCATGAACAAGTGCCCGCATGGCCGCATGCAAGGAAGTGGTTGTTTTATAGTATGATGGGATCCGATATCACATCAAGAGTTGACAAAGGTTTCTTTTTTCGAAAAGGGGAATGACCCCGGCCAAGAGTTGACGAAGGTACTAATCATCTTATGGGCTATTTGGAGTGCTTGGCGCAAGACGATACACAAGCCATTTTCAGAGTCCGTTCTCCATTCACGGCTTCATCATGCGTTGCCTGGCGGACCTAGAGATCACTAACGCAAGACCACTGAAGTATGCTGCAGCGGTGCCCCCAAGGGTGTCCAGATGGATCCCGCCACCTATGGGTTTTGTGAAGATCAATGTAGACAAAGGGATTGCCAAAAACAGAAGAAATGGTGCGGTGGCGGCATGTTGCCGGGATAACAAGGGCGTATACTTGGGGTCTTCTGCACGTGTGATTGATGATTGCATGGATCTGGAACCCTTGAAGCGCTGGCATATTAAGCATTGACCCTAGCCACTGATTTGAATGTGCAAAACCTTGTCATTGCATGTGAGGCATCACAAGTGACGATTGACGAAGCAAATTAACGAAGGGGCAGAGGAGTCTACGGCTCGATTCTGCAGAAGATAGAAGCTTGCCGCGGAGCCTTTACGGAGGTCCGGTTTATTCACGAGGGAAGGGCTTCAAACACTGAAGCACATAATTTTGTAAAAACAAAGCTGGCTGTCCCTGAGCATGGTCGCCATATTTGGCTCTTACAACCAAATGACACAAGTATTGTGCCTTGCATTGTGATGTAAAATGACTGTGTTTGCCCCTAAAAAAGGTATATTTGGAGAGCATTCTAGAAAAAGAGGGGTATATTTGGAGAGGATTTTTTCCTTTGACGAATAATAAATCAATTTTTGTGGCGTTTTTTTCGAGAAAAATGACTGTAACTATTGGTTCAGTCATTTGTTAAGACCAAATGAGAAAATGAATGCATTTTTCTGATCTCCTGTCAGTTTTTAATCGCCAGAAACAACCAGGAAAATAGTCGTAGGTGAACTGAAGTACTGAACATACACATTTACTTGATACTTATATCTTTATTAACACACACACACACACACACACACACACACACACACACACACACACACACACACACACACACACACACACACACACACACACCGAGTTTTAGTACAAAAAAACCAACAATGACAGTAGCTAGACGAAGTTACATCTCGTCCATCAGGCGATCCCGCCATAGAGCCAGCCAGCCACCACGCATTAATACTGGCCAACGTTGTTGACTCTCCAGCATACCTTCCTGATCTCCAGGCCTTGCTGGTCGCCTTTGATTTTCCCCATTTTCTCCATGGCTTTCTCGAACTTCCTCTCCCACTCTCCGGGCTTGTCCGCGTTGTCTATCACCTGCGTTCTCGTTTCTGTCGAGTTGAGCACGGCGTCCGAGGTGAACAACACTTTGTTGTCGATCACGTTCTGGTAGTACTGCTTATCCAGGACGTTGGAGGTCACATTGTCTTGGTTCACGTTGGTGTCGCCGTTGTTGCTGCACTCGGCCCTGAGGTTGGCGGCATATGTCTGGTTCATCTCAGAGAAGCGGCTGGAGAAGAACATGCAGCGGGCGCGGCCGATGGTGTGCGCGCCGGAGAGCGTGACCATCTCGTCGAGGGTGAACCCCTTGGCCGCGAAGCTCGCGTTAAGCTCCGCGACGTTGGAGAAGGGCCCGGGCAGCTGGTCGGTCTCGCTGGCGAAGGACTCGCGCCCGTCGTAGCGGCCGCCTGGCATCGGGATATTGATGCTGCCGTTGCTGAGGAAGTAGGATGCGTCGCGGGCGGCGAAGGCGACGATGTCCGCGCATGAGACTGTATTGTTGCAGGCGGCCTCGATCGCCGTCTTGGCCTCGTCGATCACCTCGAACCCTCGTAGGCTGTTCATGTTGGGAAGGCCTTCCCTCTCCGTCTCGTTATTGGAGTTGGTCGTGTTGAGGAGGACGGAAGCATCGCACCCCTGGATAACAATGAACATGGTCATCTTGTGAAACGACAATGCAGTTATTAGTATATAATAATAAGCTTAATCGACGAGCTGTATGTACGTACCCGAACGAAGCAATCATGGAAGAAGAGACGGACGAGCCCCGCGCCAATGCCGGGGTTCTCCTCCACGGCCTTCTTCACGGCTTCCTTAACGATCTTCTCCGCACTAGGGCAGCTGGTGCTGTAATAGCCGTAGCTGAGCCCTGACCCCGAGGGAGAAGGGACCGGCTCCCGCCGAGTGCCGGAGCCGCGAGGACAGAGCAGCTTGTCCAGGATGCTAGGAAGCCTCAGCCAACCGTTGAAGCAAATGTAGGTGCCCTCGCACGCCGCGGGCCCAGCGAGGAACGCGACCAAGACGACGAGCGCTGCGAGCTTAGTCGCCATCTTCTTTTCTTACTAGCCACTAACTGGATAGATGGTCGTTTCGTGTCGTGTCTCGTGTGTTGTTTTCTCCGGCTGGGTTACGGCCGGGTGGCATTCTTATAGGTCGTCCCGGACGAGACGACGACGACGAAGGCAATGACGTATAAGCACGGCCGCGTTTCGTGGGCGGAGCACGTTGCGATGCACGCCAATATCACCGGACAGCTCAAGCAGCGACGTTCGACGGATCAAGTTGGGATTTATCTCACTGATTGCGCGCCGTCGGTCTGATCGGCTTCCGCCGTGCTGTCCTCGCCGGACTTGTTCATTGCGTGGAAAATACCCACAACGCCAACAACCACTCCATGCAGGCATCATATGCTATACAGCTCCTAACCGGTTGCATTAACTCTGGCAGATTACGTTTGACATTCGCATGGATCACGGGTGATCCGGCCAGCGCTTGCAGAGGAGTAGTATACTCTCCTAGTGTATGTCTATTTGTAACTTCAGTTAGGCGAAGGTGCTTATAATAATCTACACGCATTATGCATGCGAGTGCTTTTAGTAGTTTTTTCTGTCTGTACAAATATGATAGGAAATGCTCTTGCGTTGCTCAAGGGTATGTGAATGCGCGAACCAACATGTGGTTGGATGGTTAGAGGGACAGTGGTATCCTTGTCCATCAGGGTTCTAAGTCCTGGTGTTCGTATTATTCCTGAATTTATTTTAGGATTTCTGGCGATGCAATTTCAGTGGGAGCAGAAGCTCCCGTCGATGACGAGGCGTCTAAGAGGATTTTGTAAATCTCAAGATGATATGCCGGCTGAGTCTCTCGAAGGTGCTCACAGGAATATGGTGTTGTGTGAGTTCATAGGGATGAGTGTATGTGCGTACCTATGAGCGCTTCCATCTGTACAGTGTTAAAAAAGGGTATGTGAATATGTTGCGTGTATGTGTGGGATGGGGGGGGGGGTCATAAAAATTAACACTCCCGAAGAAATAAACATCCCCAATCTCGTTTTGATGAGAAACGGGCCCCTTCCACCAAAAATGTCTAGCTTGAAATTGACATGTTTGCGAACCGGATGGACACATATTAAATACAAATTGTGGTTGAGATGGTTAGGTGGATGGTATCCTCAGCCCACCAGGGTTCAAATTCTGGTGCTCGCATTTATTCTGAATTTATTTCAGGATTTCCGGTGATATGCTTTCGGTAGGAAGAGATATTCCCATCGATTACGAGGCGCCTACGGTGACTTCGTAAAATCTCAAGATGATATGCCGGTTCAGTCTCTTGAAGGTGCTGATAGAGGTAGGGTGTGCATGTGTGCGTTTATATGGATGAGTGTATGCGTGTTTATATAAGCGCTTGCGTCTGTATTGTGTTAAAAAAAATACAAATTGCGGCTGCAACGAACTCTACATAAAATCAAAACAGTAGCAGTCCCCTGTGCTTGTTTGGTCATGAGCTTTGGTAACCCTGTTCTGTATCAAAACAGCCTGCAGTAAGCCCAACTTATCATGACAATATCATGCTAAAACAACACAATGGGACAAACGCCTTCTAGTGTATCATGCGTGGCCAACTTGTTTGGGTTCATTGGAATTCTAGTTCCCCTTACTGAAAAGGGGAAAACAAGCATAGTCTAATAAACTATTTTGGGAGCAAATACATAAGTTTGCCTTATTTTTTTGTAGTGAACATAAAATCCCGTATTTGCCCATGACAACTTCATTATAGTTGCCATGTTTTGTTTCAAAGAAACAAAAAAAAATTGGCATATCTCCAAGTTTTGCCATGGCAGAAATAGTTTTTATGGAATCCGGTGTTAAAATTCATATACCTACTACCTCCGTCCTAGTTTATTAGTCTCCTTTGTAATTTGTGCTAAATTTTGACCAAACATTTAACTCAGTGCATGTCAACAAAAATTATATCGTTGGATTCGTATTTGAACAAAGTTTTCAATGGTATAATTTTTTGTGACATGCATGAACATTTTGTTAGTTAAATTTATGGTCAAAATTTGGCATAGGTTACAACGGGGACCAATAAACTAGGACCGAGGTAGTACATCGCAATTTTTATGTAACATCTGATGGCAAACTCTTTTCTTCAAGATATCATGGCAAAATTTCTCATTTGCTGATCGTGGCAATTTTCCTTTCTTTGGAATATGGAAAACTTTAATTTTATTGGACCATGGCAATTTAATTGATGTAGCATGGCAAATGTAGTTCTACGGATCACGGCAATTTTACTTTTTATGACCATCGCAAATTCATGTTTCTTCTTTTTGCAACATGCAAAATTTCTTTTCCGATGTAATGATGCCAAATCTAGTTTGTATATCATGTGAAAAAGTAGTGTGTACGGACCATGGCAATCTTTAGTCATGAACTATTGCTTAATACATTTTTTATTGATCATGGAAATTTTACTACAAGGACCATGGCAAAATTTATTTTGTTTACGCAACATGGAAAATATTGTTTTCTATGGGACCAAGGCAAACTTAGTATATTTATCATGGAAACATCATTTTTTAATGGATCATGACAATCTTCTTTTTGTGCACCATGGCAAATGTAATTTCTTTAGGTAGAATGGAAATTTCATTATTTAGATCATGGCAAAACGAACTTAATTAGGCATGACATTTTTACTTAAATACCATGATATTTTATTTGTAGTTATC
Organism: Triticum aestivum; assembly: GCF_018294505.1. Classification (NCBI taxonomy): domain Eukaryota; kingdom Viridiplantae; phylum Streptophyta; class Magnoliopsida; order Poales; family Poaceae; genus Triticum; species Triticum aestivum. The sequence goes on along the minus strand of NC_057800.1, from coordinate 553,071,873 downwards.
ATGGAAAATTTTATTATTTATACTATGTCATTTGTGTTAATTAGTACATGGCAATTTATTTATTTTTTGAAACATTGCATTTTTTTTCTTTTTGGTAGATGCATGGAAAATTAGTTTATGGAGATGGAAAGTTTAATTTATGTTCATGGCAAATTTACTTTATGTATCATCTTAAATTTCCTTTTAATGTCAAGTTTTATTTCTAGACCTTGGCAATTTTTCTTTTACCATGTCAAAGTTACTTATGGACCATGGCATTTTTAGTTTAAGTACAATGGCAAATTTATTATATGGACCATGGAATTTTTTTTTACAAAAATCCTTTTCTTAAGTACAGCTGCTACGAAATCCTTACATATTATGTTTATTCAGCTTGGTAACTACACCCTTGATTTTTGGTAACCGTCGCAAGAATGAACTAGTACATAATCTTTTTGTAGAACTCGTACGTATGAATAACATTGCTCCCTTTTTTAACCATGCAAAATTTATTTTTGAATTATGGAAAAGTTAAACTTGCACCATGGCAAATTTATTTATTTTTGTACCATGTCAACTATATTTTTTGGACAATGGCACATTGGGTGTTGCAGGAAGTTCATTTATTTCTTTTTGGACGATGGAAAGTTTAGACCGAACAAAACTTGGTAAATTCCAATTTTTGTACAAGATCTTTCAACAAAGCATTTGGAAAATCCTTTTTACACCATGGCAACTTTATGTTTTGAAACATCCCATGGAAAATTTGATTATTTTTGTAAGAGTTTTTTCATAATGTTGTTTTCATTTATTTTTTGCCAATGTCTTATGGAAAAATGGCAAGTTAGTTTCTTACATAATTGGTTGGTTTTCATCTTGTTTTGCTTTTAAGATATGGCATGTTTTTTAGTTTCACAAGCATGCCAATTTTTTGTTCTATTTTTAATAAGGGTTTTTTTTCTTTGAGAGAAAGCAAGGATTTTTTTAGTTTTTATCATTTTGTTTCTTTTTGTTTTCTAGGTATTGTGGTTTTTTTACGTGCAACAACATGCATATGGGATGTGTCTGGTCTTTTTTGGTTTTCGGCCGTCTGGGTCCCTACAGGATGGGCCAAGAGAAATAGCTAACACCAAACCGTTCGCTTGAGACTGTCTCCTAGCGCGACCGATCTTGTTCGATCGGCAATGATTGCTACAGGGAATGATTCGTTGATGAAGACATGACTACTTTCAATATAACCAAAAATATTGCATACATGTATATTTGTGAGATAATTTCTAATGCAAACTATGCAGTAATTTATTTATGCCATTCAGGACAAAAATACTTCACAAAACATTTATGACATGTTTAATTGCAGGTGTATGGACATTTGTACAATGCAAATATGAATATAAGGGGAAAAGAGAAGTTTATGTGATGTTCAAAAAGTCCTCTCACGTCAATTTTTGGCCAAGAGAAGATAGAGTCCAAGTCTCTCATGTTCTGGATTCAGATTCGGACTGCACAGACATACCTAACTCAAAATGCCAACAACTTTTTCATACAGACTTCGAATTGGGTGTTTCTTTTTTTGTTTGAAAGTAGATTTCATGCTCTTTACAACACAATTGGATTCACCTTCAAATTCGTCCGGAGCTTTGAGTTATGGACGAAACAATTTGACGTTGCAGCAGAATCTGAGTCAAACTACAAGCCCAAAGGTGTTGCATCACCTCCACTTGGGTCCATGATCCTTGTACGACCTAGGGTTAGTTTTAGACTGCCTTGGGACGTCCTCCCACCTCCTTGGCCGCCACCCCTTGCTCCTATATAAGTAGATCCATCTAGTAGCTTTTTCCTGGGGTTTGTTTAGTTAAAAGTTAGCCATTGCAGCTTCGTGTACTTCGTTTGTGTCCAACAACCAGACCAAGACCGCTTTCGGATCCCCGCCTTTATCAATACTTCATCTATATTCGTAATATTCAGATTGCATTATCATATTCTTGCTTGTTCTTTGATTGCTTGCATGAATAGACCTTCGTGGTCAGGCTGATCGTGCTTCCGGCATCGTCGGTAACCTTAGGAGATTGGTTTAGCGATTGCTAAGGCGCAACGTCGTGCACGTTTATAGTCGGATCATCAAAGTCGTCTCCACCAAATCGATAGTTATCATCTCATCGAAAGATCGGGACCCTCGCCTCTATCAAGTGGTATCAGTTTTCAGGTTGCTCGATGAGAATTTCAAGTTTTTCCTAGATTAGAGTTATTTTCTTACCTATTGTCCAAGAAAAAGCCTCAAAAAAGTTACATCTATTCATCCTTTGTCCAAGCCAGTCTGAGACTTTGCAATTTTCTTTTCATTGCTTGCATAGTTGAATTATCGGTTGTATCGTCGCGTCGAGTTGATGGTCTTAGTGTCTAGTTCGTTTAGAGTTTCGAGTTCTGTTCACATTAGGCCGCCACTGCACCGTTATCCCTTCCGCTGTCCACCACCCATCCATCAATTTCCACCACATGCTACTCGTCGTTTCTACTAATCATGACAGGTTCCGGAGATAGAAGTTATTAGACGACGGACACATCTTCACCATCACGAGAGTTGGGACAACACACACAAGCACATGGTCAGGTTATCTTTTTACCATCATTTGAGGGTAGATTTAATCCTGCTATTTATCTAGCTTGGGAGCTTGAAGTAGAATAAGCTTTTAGTCACCATGACTTTCTGAAATTGAGCGAGTACGAGCTGCCACTAGAGCACTTACTGGTTTTGCTTCTGTTTGGTGGAGTGTGCATTGTAAGAAAAACATTGATAACCACCCCACAACTTGGAAATATTTGAAATATGTAATGAGACAACAATTTTTCCTCCTTACTATCGTTGTGAATTGCTTCGCAAATTTAAACAATTTAAACAAGGCAACAACACTGTTCATGCTTACTACCAAGAGTTCAAATCTTATATGCATCACTGTGACATAGAAGAATCTGAGGATGATACAATGAATAGATTTTTTGGTGGTTTGAACCATGATATTCAGGCAAGATTTTAGTATATTCCTCGTTGCATTAATGGTATGTATGTTCGTGCTTGTACCTTTGAGAGACAGATACAGGAGGATGCATTGGGTGACTACAACAACTACTATTCCAGTTCATGCTCCCCACCGCCGGTTGGTTCCTCCACCGTTGCACCTACTAGAGCAGCCCCACCTTGGATTGTGAGCGCGACATCATATCAAGAGTATGGTACATTGTCAACGTCCGTACCTACATCAGCTATGTCTTTGTGACAAGGTAACAGTAAAGGTATTGATGATATAACTTCACATGAGAATGATGCATGCCTAGTTAACTTGAATGCATCATGGGTTGAGTTACCTCTTGATTTGAGCACACCACCTATTTTAGAGAATCATGTTACTATCATGAATGCATCATGTGATCAAACAACTGAAATACCAACAACTTTGAGTGGACCCATTGAATTAATTGTTGATGCAAAAGAACCAATGTTTTGTTGGGGATCGTAGCAGAAATTAAAAAATTTCTACGCATCACCAAGATCAATCTATGGAGTATTCTAGCAACGAGGGGAATAGGAGTGCATCTACATACCCTTGTAGATCGCGAGCGGAAGCGTTCAAGTGAACGGGGATGATGGAGTCGTACTCGCTGTGATACAAATCACCGATGACCAAGTGCCGAACGGACAGCACCTCCGCGTTCAACACATGTACGGAGCAGATGACGTATCCTCCTTCTTGATCCAGCAAGGGGAAAGGAGAGGTTGATGAAGATCCAGCAGCACGACAGCGTGGTGGTGGATGCAGCAGTGACCGCAGTAGGGCTTCGCCGAGCTTCTGCGAGAGGGAGAGGTGTAGCAGGGGAGAGGGAGGCGCCAAGACTTGAGGTGCGTCTGCCCTCCCTCCCCCCCTTTATATAGGACCCCTGGGGGGCGCCGGCCCTGGATATGGGATCTCCCAAGGGGGCGGCGGCCAAGGGGGTGGAGTGCCCCCCAAGGCAAGTAGAGGCGCCCCCACCCTAAGGTTTCCATCCCTAGGCATAGGGGGGGCCCAAGAGGGGGCGCACCAGCCCACTATGGGCTGGTTCTCCTCCCCACTTCAGCCCATGGGGCCCTCCGGGATGGGTGGCCCCACACGGTGTACCCCCGGGACCAATCCGGTGGTCCCGGTACAATACCAGTGACCCCGAATCTTTCCCGATGGACGAAACTACATTTCCTATATATAATTCTTCACCTCTGGACCATTCCGGAACTCCTCGTGACGTCGAGGATCTCATCCGGGACTCTGAACAACTTTTGGATTACTGCATACTCATATCTCTACAACCCTAGCGTCACCGAACCTTAAGTGTGTAGACCCTACGGGTTCGGGAGACACGTAGACATGACCGAGACGGCTCTCCGGCCAATAACCAACAGCGGGATCTGGATACTCATGTTGGCTCCCACATGCTCCTCGATGATCTTATCGGATGAACCACGATGTCGAGGACTTAATCAATCCCGTATTCAATTCCCTTTGTCAATCGGTACGTTACTTGCCCGAGACTCGATCGTCGGTATCCCAATACCTTGTTCAGTCTCGTTACCGGCAAGTCACTTTACTCGTATCGTAATGCATGATCCCGTGATCAACCACTTGATCACATTGAGCTCATTATGATGATGCATTACCGAGTGGGCCCAGAGATACCTCTCCGTCATACGGAGTGACAAATCCCAGTCTCGATTCGTGCCAACCCAACAGACACTTTCGGAGACACCTGTAATGTACCTTTATAGTCACCCAGTTACGTTGTGACGTTTGGCACACCCAAAGCACTCCTATGGTATCCGGGAGTTGCACAATCTCATGGTCTAAGGAAATGATACTTGACATTCAGAAAAGCTACAGCAAACGAACTACACGATCTTTGAGCTAAGCTTAGGATTGGGTCTTGTCCATCACATCATTCTCCTAATGATGTGATCCCATTATCAATGACATCCCCATGTCCATAGCCAGGAAACCATGAGTATCTGTTGATCAACGAGCTAGTCAACTAGAGGCTCACTAGGGACACATTGTGGTCTATGTATTCACACATGTATTACGATTTCCGGATAATACAATTATAGCATGAATAATAGACAATTATCATGAACAAGGAAGTATAATAATTATTTTATTATTGCCTCTAGGGAATATTTCCAACAGTCTCCCACTTGCACTAGAGTCAATCATCTAGTTACATTGTGATGAATCGAACACCCATAGAATTCTGGTGTTGATCATGTTTTGCTCTAGGGAGAGGTTTAGTCAACGGATCTGCTACATTTAGGTCCGTATGTACTTTACAAATTTCTATGTCTCCATTTTGAACACTTTCACGAATGGAGTTGAAGCGATGCTTGATATGCCTGGTCTTCCTATGAAACCTGGGCTCCTTGGCAAGGACAATAGCTCCAGTGTTGTCACAGAAGAGAGTCATCGGCCCCGACGCATTGGGTATGACTCCTAGGTCGGTAATGAACTCCTTCACCCAGACTGCTTTGTGTGCTGCCTCCAAGGCTGCCATGTACTCCGCTTCACATGTAGATCCCGCCACAACGCTTTGCTTGCAACTGCACCAGCTTACTGCCCCACCATTCAAAATATACACGTATCCGGTTTGTGACTTAGAGTCATCCAGATCTGTGTCGAAGCTAGCATCGACGTAACCCTTTACGACGAGCTCTTTGTCACCTCCATAAACGAGAAACATTTCCTTGGTCCTTTTCAGGTACTTCAGGATATTCTTGACCGCTGTCCTGTGTTCCATGCCGGGATTACTTTGGTACCTTCCTACCAAACTCACGGCAAGGTTTACATCATGTCTGGTACACAACATAACATACATGATAGACCCTATGGCCGAGGCATAGGGGACGACACTCATCTTTTCTCTATCTTCTACCGTGGTCGGGCATTGAGCCATGCTCAATCTCATACCTTGCAATACAGGCAAGAACCCTTTCTTTGACTGATCCATTTTGAACTTCTTCAATATCTTGTCAAGGTACGTACTCTATGAAAGACCAATGAGGCATCTCGATCTATCTCTATAGATCTTGATGCCTAATATATAAGCAGCTTCTCCAAGGTCCTTCATTGAAAAACACTTGTGAAAATAGGCCTTTATGCTTTCCAAGAATTCTATATCATTTCCCATCAACAGTATATCATCCACATACAATATGAGAAATGCTAGAGAGCTCCCACTCACTTTCTTGTAAATGCAGGCTTCTCCATAAGTCTGCATAAACCCAAACGCTTTGATCATCTCATCAAAGCGAATGTTCCAACTCTGAGATGCTTGCACCAGCCCATAAATCGAGCGTTGGAGCTTGCACACATTGTCAGCATTCTTAGGATCGACAAAACCTTCCGGCTGCATCATATACAATGCTTCCTTAAGGAAACCATTAAGGAATGCCGTTTTGACGTCCATTTGCCATATCTCATAATCATGGAATGAGGCAATTGCTAACATGATTCAGACGGACTTCAGCTTCGCTACGGGTGAGAAAGTCTCATCGTAGTCAACCCCTTGAACTTGTCGATAACCCTTAGCGACAAGCCGAGCTTTATAGATGGTCACATTACCATCCGCATCTATCTTCTTCTTAAAGATCCATTTATTTTCTATGGCTCGCCGATCAACGGGCAAGTCAGTCAAAGTCCATACTTCATTTTCATACATGGATCCTATCTCGGATTTCATGGCTTCCAGCCATTTGTCGGAATCCGGGCCCGCCATCGCTTCCTCATAGTTCGAAGGTTCACTATTTTCTAACAACATGATTTCCAAGACAGGGTTGCCGTACCACTTTGGTGCGGAACGTGTCCTTGTGGACCTACGAAGTTCAGTAGCAACTTGATCTGAAGTTTCATGATCATCATCATCAACTTCCTCTCTAGTCGGTGCAGGCACCTCAGGAACATTTTCTTGAGCTGCGCCACTTACCAGTTCAAGAGGTAATACTTCATCAAGTTCTACCTTCCTCCCACTTATTTCTTTCGAGAGGAACTCTTTCTCTAGAAAGGACCCATTCTTGGCAACAAAGATCTTGCCTTCGGATCTGAGGTAGAAGGTATACCCAATAGTTTCTTTAGGGTATCCTATGAAGACGCATTTTTTCGACTTGGGTTCGAGCTTTTCAGGTTGAAGTTTCTTGACATAAGCATCGCATCCCCAAACTTTTAGAAATGACAGCTTAGGTTTCTTCCCAAACCATAATTCATACGGTGTCGTCTCAACGGATTTCGACGGAGCCCTATTTAAAGTGAATGCGGCAGTCTCTAAAGCATAGCCCCAAAATGATAGCGGTAAATCGGTAAGAGACATCATAGATCGCACCATATCTAATAGAGTGCGATTACGACGTTCGGACACACCATTACGCTGAGGTGTTCCAGGCGGCGTGAGTTGTGAAACTATTCCACATTTTCTTAAGTGTGTGCCAAATTCGTGACTCAAGTATTCTCCCCCACGATCTGATCGCAAGAACTTGATTTTCCTGTCACGTTGATTCTCAACCTCACTCTGAAATTCCTTGAACTTTTCAAAGGTCTCAGACTTGTGTTTCATTAAGTAGACATAACCATATCTACTCAAGTCATCAATGAGGGTGCGAACATAATGATAGCCACCGCGAGCCTCAACACTCATTGGACCGCACACATCAGTATGTATGATTTCCAATAAGTTGGTTGCTCGCTCCATTGTTCCTGAGAACAGAGTCTTGGTCATTTTACCCATGAGGCATGGTTCACACGTGTCAAATGATTCGTAATCAAGAGACTCTAAAAGTCCATCTGCATGGAGCTTCTTCATTCGTTTGACACCTATGTGACCAAGGCGGCAGTGCCTCAAGTATGTGGGACTATCATTATCAACCTTACATCTTTTGGTATTCACACTATGAACATGTGTAGCATCACGCTCGAGATTCATTAAGAATAAACCATTCACCATCGGAGCATGACCATAAAACATATCTCTCATATAAATAGAACAACCATTATTCTCGGATTTAAATGAGTAGCCATCTCGTATTAAACGAGATCCTGATACAATGTTCATGCTCAAAGCTGGCACTAAATAACAATTATTGAGGTTTAAAACTAATCCCGTAGGTAAATGTAGAGGTAGCGTGCCAACGACAATCACATCAACCTTGGAACCATTCCCGACGCGCATCGTCACCTCGTCCTTTGCCAGTCTCCGTTTATTCCGAAGCTCCTGCTTTGAGTTCAAATGTGAGCAACCGCACCGGTATCAAATACCCAGGAGCTACTACGAGTACTGGTAAGGTACACATCAATTACATGTATATCACATATACCTTTTGTGATGCTGGCCTTCTAGTCCGCTAAGTATTTGGGGCACTTCCACTTCCAGTGACCACTTCCTTTGCAATAAAAACACTCAGTCTCGGGCTTGGGTCCATTCTTTGGCTTCTTCCCGGCAGCTTGCTTACCGGGCGCGGAAATTCCCTTGCCGTCCTTCTTTAAGTTCTTCTTACCCTTGCCTTTCTTGAACTTAGTGGTTTTATTCACCATCAACACTTGATGTTCCTTTTTGACTTCTACCTCTACTGATTTCAGCATTGCAAATACTTCAGGAATGGTCTTTTCCATCCCCTGCATATTGAAGTTCATCACAAAGCTCTTGTAGCTCGGTGGAAGCGACTGAAGGATTCTGTCAATGACCGCCTCATCCTGGAGATTAACTCCCAGCTGAGTCAAGCAGTTATGCAACCCAGACATTTTGAGTATGTGCTCACTGACAGAACTATATTCCTCCATCTTACAGCTGAAGAACTTGTCAGAGACTTCATATCTCTCGACCCGAGCATGAGCTTGGAAAACCATTTTCAGCTCTTCGAACATCTCATATGCTCCGTGTCGCTCAAAATGCTTTTGGAGCCCCGGTTCTAAGCTGTAAAGCATGCCGCACTGAACGAGGGAGTAATCATCAACACCTGTCTGCCAAGCGTTCATAACGTCTTGGTTCTGTGGGACAGGTGCGTCACCTACCGGTGCTTCTAGGACATAATCTTTCTTGGCAGCTATGAGGATGATCCTCAGGTTCCGGACCCAGTCCGTATAGTTGTTGCCATCGTCTTTCAGCTTGGTTTTCTCTAGGAACGCGTTGAAGTTGAGGACAACGTTGGCCATTTGATCTACAAGACATATTGTAAAGATTTTGGACTACGTTCATGATAATTAAGTTCATCTAATCAAATTATTCAATGAACTCCCACTTAGATAGACATCCTTCCAGTCATCTAAGTATAACATGATCCGAGTTGACTAGGCCGTGTCCGATCATCACGTGAGACGGACTAGTCAACATCGGTGAACATCTTCATGTTGATTGTATCTTCTATACGACTCATGCTCGACCTTTCGGTCTTCTGTGTTCCGAGGCCATGTCTGTACATGCTAGGCTTGTCAAGTCAACCTAAGTGTATTGCGTATGTAAATCTGTCTTACACCCGTTGTATGTGAACGTTGGAATCTATCACACCCGATCATCACGTGGTGCTCCGAAACAACGAACTGTCGCAACGGCGCACAGTTAGGGGGAACACTTTCTTGAAATTATTATGAGGGATCATCTTATTTACTACCGTCGTTCTAAGTAAACAAGATGCAAAAACATGATAAACATCACATGCAATCAAATAATAGTGACATGATATGGCCAATATCATATAGCCCCTTTGATCTCCATCTTGGGGCTCCATGATCATCTTGTCACCGGCATGACACCATGATCTCCATCATCATGATCTCCATCATCGTGTCTCCTTGAAGTTGCTCGCCAACTATTACTTCTACTACTATGGCTAACACGTTTAGCAATAAAGTAAAGTAATTTACATGGTGTTTCTCAATGACACGCAGGTCATACAAAAAATAAAGACAACTCCTATGGCTCCTGCCGGTTGTCATACTCATCGACATGCAAGTCGTGATTCCTATTACAAGAACATGATCAATCTCATATATCACATATATCATTCATCATTCATCACAACCTTTGGCCATATCACATCACAAACACTTGCTGCAAAAACAAGTTAGACGTCCTCTAATTGTTGTTGCAAGTTTTTACGTGGCTGCTATAGGTTTCTAGCAAGAACGTTTCTTACCTACGCCAAAACCACAATGTGAATTGCCAATTTCTATTTACCCTTCATAAGGACCCTGTTCATCGAATCTGATCCGACTAAAGTGGGAGAGACAGACACCCGCCAGCCACCTTATGCAACTAGTGCATGTCAGTCGGTGGAACCGGTCTCGCGTAAGCATACGTGTAAGGTTGGTCCGGGCCGCTTCATCCCATGATGCCACCGAATCAAGATAAGACTAGTAACGGCAAGCAAATTGACAATATCGACGCCCACAACTACTTTCTGTTCTACTCGTGCATAGTAACTACGCATAGACCTGGCTCATGATGCCACTGTTGGGGATCCTAGCAGAAATTAAAAAATTTCTACGCATCACCAAGATCAATCTATGGAGTATTCTAGCAACGAGGGGAATAGGAGTGCATCTACATACCCTTGTAGATCGCGAGCGGAAGCGTTCAAGTGAACGGGGATGATGGAGTCGTACTCGCCGTGATCCAAATCACCGATGACCAAGTGCCGAACGGAGAGCACCTCCACATTCAACACACGTATGGAGCGGATGACGTCTCCTCCTTCTTGATCCAGCAAGGGGGAAGGAGAGGTTGATGAAGATCTAGCAGCACGACGGCGTGGTGGTGGATGCAGCAATGACCGCAGCAGGGCTTCGCCGAGCTTCTGCGAGAGGGAGAGGTGTAGCAGGGGAGAGGGCGGCGCCAAGACTTGAGGTGTGGCTGCCCTCCCTTCCCCCTTTTAAAGGCCCCCTGGGGGGCGCCAGCCCTGGAGATGGGATCTCCCAAGGGGGCGGCGGCCAAGGGGGGTGGAGTGCCCCCCAAGGCAAGTGGAGGCGCCCCCCACCCTAGGGTTTCCAACCCTAGGCGCAGGGGGGCCCAAGGGGGGGCTCACCAGCCCACTATGGGCTAGTTATCCTCCCCACTTCAGCCCATGGGGCCCTCCGGGATGGGTGGCCCCACCCGGTGGACCCCCGGGACCAATCCGGTGGTCCCGGTACAATACCGGTGACCCCGAATCTTTCCCGATGGCCGAAACTACACTTCCTATATATAATTCTTCACCTCCGGACCATTCCGGAACTCCTCGTGAAGTCCAGGATCTCATCCGGGACTCCTAACAACTTTCGGATTACTGCATACTCATATCTCTACAACCCTAGCGTCACCAAACCTTAAGTGTGTAGACCCTACGGGTTCGGGAGACACGTAGACATGACCGAGACGGCTCTCTGTCCAATAACCAACATCGGGATCTGGATACCCATGTTGGCTCCCACATGCTCCTCGATGATCTCATTGGATGAACCACAATGTCGAGGACTTAATCAATCCCATATTCAATTCCCTTTGTCAATCGGTACGTTACTTGCCCGAGACTCGATCGTCGGTATCCCAATACCTTGTTTAGTCTCGTTACCGGCAAGTCACTTTACTAGTACCGTAATGCATGATCCCATGATCAACCACTTGATCACATTGAGCTCATTATGATGATGCATTACCGAGTGGGCCCAGAGATACCTCTCCGTCATACGGAATGACAAATCCCAGTCTCGATTCGTGCCAACCCAACAGCCACTTTCGGAGACACCTGTAATGTACCTTTATAGTCACCCAGTTACGTTGTGACGTTTGGCACACCCAAAGCATTCCTACGGTATCCGGGAGTTGCACAATCTCATGGTCTAAGGAAATGATACTTGACATTCAGAAAAGCTACAGCAAACGAACTACACGATCTTTGAGCTAAGCTTAGGATTGGGTCTTGTCCCTCACATGATTCTCCTAAGGATGTGATCCCATTATCAATGACATCCCCATGTCCATAGCCAGGAAACCATGACTATGTGTTGATCAACGAGCTAGTCAACAAGAGGCTCACTAGGGACACATTGTGGTCTATGTATTCACAGATGTATTATGATTTCCGGATAATACAATTATAGCATGAATAATAGACAATTATCATGAACAAGGAAATATAATAATCATTTTATTATTGCCTCTAGGGCATATTTCCAACATGTTTAATCATTTTGATATGACCTCTAATCTTGGTGATGATTATGTGTCAAATGACTTATTGCATGTTTGCTTATTTAAGCATGTTGTAGCATGTAAATTTGATGCAAGTAAGGTTTATTCACCAATGTTGGGATGGTTTAATGATGAACATTGTCAATCCTTTGATATGAAAAAGAGCTTCACTTATATGTGCAAATTGTGTTGCAATATTTTCATGCCTTCTACTTCTTGTGATAATATTTCGGCTTCAGATTTTATGAACTATGAAAATTACTCATGTATACATGTGTCAATTGTGCAAAAACCAAGGAAAGTTAAAAATGGATGACATATACATATACAACATGTACACATTGTCTCTTTTGTTAGCCACATTTCAGATTAAGCAACACCGAGGACGGCTTTGTTTTCCAGAAGGGGAGGATGATGAAGACATGACTACCTTGGATATGACCAAAAATATTGTATACAAGTATATTTATGAGGTGATTTCTAATGCAAACTATGCAATAATTTATTTATGTCATCCAGGACAAAAATACTTCACAAACTTTTGTGCCATGTCTAATTGTAGGTGTATGGGACATTTGTACAATCCACATATGAAGATAAGGGGAAAAGAGAAGTTTAGGTGCTGTTCAAAAAGTCCTCTCACTTCACTTTGGGCCAAGAAAAGATAGAGTCCAAGTCTCTCATGTTGTGGATTCAGATTCGGGCTGCACAGACATACCTGACTCAAAATGCCAACAACTTTTTCATACGGACTCCGAATTGGGTGATTCTTTTTTGTTTGAAAGTAGATTTCGTGATCTTTGCAAAAAAATTGGATTCACCTTCAAATTCGTCCGGAGCTTTGAGTTATGGGCGAAACAATCTGACATTGCAGCAGAATCTGAGTCAAACTACAAGCCCAAAGGTGTTGCATCACCTCCACTTGGGCCCATGAGCCTTGTACGACCTAGGGTTAGTTTTAGACTGCCTTGGGACGTCCTCCCACCTCCTTGGCCACCACCCCTTGCTCCTATATAAGTAGATCCATCTAGTAGCTTTTTCATGGGGATTTGTTTAGTTAAAATTTAGCCATTGCAACTTCGTGTACTTTGTTTGTGTCCAACGACCTGACCAAGACCGCTTTCGGATCCCCACCTTTATCAATACTTCATCTATATTTGCAATATTCAGATTGCATTATCATATTCTTTCATGTTCTTTGATTGCTTGCATGAATAGACCTTCGTGGTCAGGCTGATCGTGCTTCCGGCATCGTCGGTAACCTCAGGAGATTGGTTTAGTGATTGCTAAGGCGCAACGTCGTGCACGTTTGTAGTTGGATCATCAAAGTCATCTCCACCAAATCGATAGTTATCATCTCATTGAAAGATCGGGACCCTCGCCTCTATCATTTGTTCGCGTTGGGTGTCTCCCAGATCGAACGTCAGGTAGATATCCCGGTACATTATTTAAAGCCTTATTGTCCACTTACATCACTTTATTATACTTGCTCTTAGTATTTCCATCATGTACACGTGACACATTCCATTTGGGCTTTCCATCATGTACATGTGAAACATATTTTTGGGTTTTGCATCTTGTACACATAACATGCACAGTACAAAAAGAACAATTTGACATGTAAAAAATTAGACATTGTGACGTGACAGTTATGATGCATAATTGTTGTTTCCTTTAATCAGCACAGTTATAATTAAGATCAACGGAGAATACATTTTTGGCCCATGTGGTTGAATCTGATGGTTTACTTGTCTTTTGTTCTAATAATTTAATAGATAGAGATTAAATAATGTAAAGAATTCTTATTAAAGGTTGTAGCCCAATTTATACATGTGTTTGATATGTATGGGTTCAGCTTATTAAAGGATATATGCAAAGAAATTACAAATAGTTTTGCCCAATTCTGATGGGGGCGATGAGGATAATAAAAAGATGGACTGGGTGGCATGGTGGAAGCTTTGCATGACCAAGAAAGAAGGGGGGTTGGGCTTAGGGAATTGTACTCTTTTAACTTAGCAATGCTAGGCAAAAAAATATTAGAGCTTAGTTATTGATCCAGACTCTGTTTGTGCGCGGTTGTTAGACGCAAAATATTATTCAAATAGGAGTTTACTGGATGCAACTCTAAAAAATGGATCCGCGTTTACATGAGATTTCTTAAGGGGCTAGAAAATTTTAAATGAGGATATATTTGGAGAATCGAAATGGGAGAGAACATTAAGATATAGGATGATCCATGGACTCCATATAGCTTGGATAGACACGTGATTACACCCAGGGACGAAACAATCTTGTCCAAGGTATGTGACCTCATTGATCCATAAAGTGGGATATGCAATGAGTCCTTGATTAGGAACATTTTCAATCTGGTGGACACTCAAAGGATCTTGCAAATTCCTCTTCACTATCAAGTATTTGATGATTTTGTTGCATGGCAGCCAAATAGAACGATAACTTTTTTTGGTGAGAACCGCATACCATCTAGAGTGGATACATACTTATAGGGTGCATGGAAACATGTTGGAGTGACCTGGAGGTCTGGAGGCTCCACCCCTTTGGCAACTCGGAGACCATTATGGAAATTGCAAGTCCGACATAGAGTCCACATTTTTTGGTGAGTGGTGCGTGGAATTGTTATTCTCAAAGCTATCCTTACTAATCGACACATTGGCTCAAATGGAGCTTTCCCTATTTGCCATTGATACATCTCAAACGTATCTATAATTTATGAAGTATTCATGCTATATTTACATTATTTATTTATACTTTTTTCACAATATTTATTTGGACTAACCTGTTAATCAAGTGCCAGAGGTCAGCTCCTGTTTTATATTGCTTTTCACGTTTTAGGTATAAAAAATCATGGAAACGAAATGAGCTGAATATATTTGTGATTTTTAATGCAATAAAAGGCATTGGGAACCAGAAGATAGAAGCCGTGGGAGCCACGAGGGCCCGAGGCCGACAGGTCCTTGGCTGCGTGGGACACCCGCGTGGTGATGAGTGATATTTTTACACTCCTCTAACTTGAGTTTAAACCGAGATATTTCATTAAAACCAAGATATTTGCTCTGATATAGCTACTAATTACTAATTAATGCAAAGGATTCCTAATATTCTATATTTATTTTTTCCACTGAAAATGGGTTATTTATGGACGAAATCAAGTGAATACATGGAAAGGCGTAAAGTGGAGATAGAGGAGATCAAGTGAGAGGTGTAGTAGAGGAACCCGTAGAAAAGGCGGTGTTCCATACGACCATCTCCGCTCATATGGATGGTCATATGGCGTGCCAACCGAGGTGTATGATCCACTTTAACAACCTTTATAAAGGACCGATGCCAAATGAGTAGCAGAACAAGTCGCCACATTGTCATCTTCGAAGAAGCCATCTCCATCAAACCTAGCCGCCATTTCCCATCCCCATCTCCATAGCCACCACCTTCATCACTGATTGCTTGTATCTGCGTTGGTATTTTCTCGAAGAGGATAGGATGATGCAGCACAGTAACCGTAACATCCCAAAGTTTCGATTTGGAATGTTATACATAGGTCATCATATGTATATCATATTGTATTTGCATTTTAGTTTTGGATCCTAAAAATCCTAAGCAACTAAGGACCCACGGAGAGAGTTGGGGATTTTATTATTTTCATATTTGAATTTTCCTCAAATATTGAAAAGAGGATCATTTTGGTTTTAATTATTTTTCCCTCCGAAATATTTCAATATAAAATTGAATGAGAGGAGATAATATGATTTCTCCAAAATAAAAAGAAATATTGGAGGAAAACATTAAAATCAAATAAATAATTTTATTTTGATTTTATTTCGATTTTATTTGAATTAGAAAAAATATGCATTTTTTCAAAAATTGCATTTTTAGGCCAACAAAATGTTCACCATGTTCTAAATATTTTATTTAGACGGTGAATTTTTTTTTTGGCATTTTTAGATTTTTTTTATTTTATATTTCTTTAGGATTTTTTGTCGGTGGGATCTATTTAAAAAAAATCTTTGGACCGACTCGGCCGAAGCCTAGCCGGCCCAGCGCCGCTCGCCCCCGACCCCGAGCCGGTCTCCCAGCGCCGCACGTCGCCTTGCCGTCGCCGCCTCGGACTCTCGCTGCTGCCTTGCCCCCACTCCACTTCGCCTCCCCGAGCCGCCGCAGCAAGCAGTACCAGCAGTTCCCGCAGCCCCGCCGCCAAGCCGCCGCCTGCTGCGCCCCGCCGCCCGCTGCTCCACCGCATCGCGCCGCCGCCCGCGGAGCCCACCGTTCGCTGCCCTGCCTCGCCGGATTCTCACCGCCGCTGTCGGATTCCGCTGCCGCTGTTTTTTTGGTTTTTAGGTAAAACCGTCGGGTTTTTTTATAAAATCCTAGATCGTTTTTTTATTTAGATCAGTTCGGTTTTTCTCAGTTTAGTTCGTTTTCGAACATTCGATTGTTTTAGCGAAGGAATTCGCTCGTTTGTCTCTGTTAGCGGACGTTCGTCCGATAGATTTTTCTTTTTCTTTTATTTTCTGCCATGGACCTATCCGCGATTACTTTTATTGCAGATTAGCCCCTGATCTTCAAACCCTTGCAAATTTTAACCGTTCGTCCAAATCCAGTGAAACCAACGCCAAAATCTTCGTCTCGAGCCCCTCTTTATGTTTAATCAACTTGAACAAGGTTTTGACAATTTAAAATTTGGTTTCAAGCAGATTTGAATTCAAAGTTCTTTTGATCGTAGTTTTAGTTCCGTAGCTACGATTCGATTGATTCTTTTTGCAAATCAAATCTCTTCAGTTGAACTTTTAGATTGGATCTTCATATTTGAAGTTTTACCCTTGCATCTATGCTTGAGTGCTTATGTATGCTATTGTTTGTTTGCGATAGAATACCCGGAGTGCGCAGCATGCTACTACGAGTCTCTTGGGTTTGCGGATCATCAGCAAGGTAAGTAACACATTGATCATACCCTTTATTACCCAGTTTTTATGCATTAGTTCAACCCTCAAACATTGCATGAGTAGGATTTGATAACTTGTGGGTATTGGGAAGTAGTTGATGAGGTAGAACCTATTGCCCTTTTATTATCAAACCCTTGGGAGTCACTTCTACATTATGCTTATACTACCATGCTATGCTTGTAGACGTGGATTGGGTTTGAGTGTATCCATGACAGATGTGAGATTTTTGATTAATGGTTAACTTAAGGTGGGTACCTAAATACACATCTGGGTTGATTGGTTGCGGGCACCTGGAGAATCCAGTGTTGTCCTAGGATATCTCGGAGTACCCGTGTGATCATCCTATGGTTCGCCACCCAGGCTCAAAGGGATCATAAGATTATTCATGCTAGAAACTTCAGTGTGCAGACACACGCTATTATGGGCTCTAGCATAGTTGAGTAAGTTGCATGGCCTCTTCCAGTGGTAGGCTAGCAGATGTAGGGGATGTAGGTTGGTATTGTCTATCGATGGTTAGAGTTAATGCTTCTGAAAGACTGTGTCTCGGTCATCTGTTTCTCAACCACCATGTAGTGCGAGAAATCCAATGGAGGAGATCGAGTCTTGTGGGAAAAAGTGCGCAAAACTCTGCAGAGTGTACAAACTAATCATGGTTAGCTGTGTCCCCGGTTATGGACATCTTTAGTATCTGGTTCTTGGATTATCATGTTGATCTCATCACTCTAAATTAATTTGTTGGGTTTAATACTTCTTAATTGGGATTGAGTTGGAGGAACCTTCTCAATGTTTAACAACTACCATGATAGTTAAACAAAATATATTCCTTTGTTGTTGGGAAAAATTGGCTTTTCGCAAAACATTATAACCATAGAGCCTCCACCAGCCTCATATGCATGTAGTGATAGTTTTTACTGGTTCATTGCTCTACTGTGTTATCTTGCCAGCATATTCCATGTGCTGACCCGTTTCGGGCTGCAACATATCATGTTGCAGACTTTTCAGACGAAGAGTAAGGTGCGCTAGGTCGTTGTCGTGCACTCAGCTATGCTGTTGGAGTTGATGGACTCACTTTATCTTCCAATCCTTCCGTTTTTATCTTATTTAGATGGCCTTAAGCCATATTTAATAGAATAAGTTCTCTTTGAGACATTCGATGTAATAAGTGTGTGATTGCCACTCTGTTATAAATCCTTCGAGTACTGTGTGTGTCAGCATTACCGATCCAGGGATGACACTTATGCATAGAGATTTGACCGCCTGAGGTCAGATCGCTACAAGATGGTATCAGAGCACACGCTGATTGTAGGACACGACCACTAAGATGAGACATAGGTCCCTCTTTTCTACTCATTTCTGACTCCTCTCCATTTTCTACTCTATAGGATGGCAGACTCAAGGAACAAGTTTGCACAATCAGATGAAGACACACCTTTTGGACGCCACTTGAAGGAAGTCACTAGGTACCTGAACATTGGAATACCAAGCTTCACCGAGACCTACACCGCCACTTTACCAGAAGAGGAGTGTTGGATGATTCGAGTTCAAGTTCCAGGAAGGACATTCCTGCCAGTCACTGAGCCCATAGAGTTTTCCTTTGATGCACCAACCTGGAGTCGAGGTAAGAGCATGGCAGCCCACGTCGCCATGGGACGCATCGGCAAAGTTTATCACAAGGATCTTAAGGACACTATCTACTAGATATGTGGGCACCGAGATGCGCAATGGGAGATGATCAGCACCAGGAAGGACAGGTCCATTGCAGCTTTCATCCAGGAGTTAAACCAGCACATTCGTCGATAGGAGAACCAGATGTGCGCAAGCATGATAGATTTGAAGAAGTTGATGACTAGGAACATGGAGCTAGAAGAGGAACTCAAGTCTACACGCGACGGATACGAGGAGGAAATCACAATACTAGTGGAGAGGAATGACAACCTAACAAGGAAGCTAGGAGTATTCATGGGAGACCCCGCGCTAGGAGGAGATGACGACCATCCCATTGACATCCGTTCTGAAGACTACACCATCATCGACGACACCGACTCCTACCCCAATAGTAGTGATGATGATTATGAAGACGAAGCTGGAGCAGACATCATGGAGTCTTCCATCGATCAAAATTTCTAGTAGACCACCATATTATTAGTAGTATTTTCCCCCATGTATATATCAGTGGTCCGAGCACTTTTGTAATGATAGTTAGATCGATTGTATACCCTTGCTTGAATTGATTTGGTGTGATATGAATGTGGTTTTCTCATGTGCATATGGGTAGTGCTTTCCCACTAGACCTCATTCTATTCTAATCTCTCCCCTCTAAATCCATCAGATGCCTCCGATACGTGACCCCGGATTTGTCTTCCCACCGGAGCTCACCCAGTTGATCCAACAGCAGAATGCCTTGATGCAGCTACTAGTCCAGAACCAAGGCAACAACAACAATAACAACCCACTGCCACCACCTCCAGTTGACAACTTAGCCCGTTTCTGAGGTTGCAGCCGCCGGTGTTTTCCAGTAGCACCGAGCCAATAGTTGCTGATGACTGGCTACACGGGATAGGAAGGGAGTTGACCACCGCATGTTACACAGATGCTGAGAAGGTGCGTCTTGCCGCACACCAATTGGATAGACCCGCAGCCTCATGGTGGGAGAATTATACAGCCACTTTTCTTATAGCCAATGTCACTTGGGAGCAGTTTCAGCAAGCATTCCGCACCGCTCATGTCTCAACTGGAGCTATGAGTATGAAGAAGCGTGAGTTTCACAACTTACGCTAAGGAAACAGTATTGTGGGACAGTACGTGGATGAGTTTAGCAAGTTAGCCTGCTATGCCCCAGATGATGTGGTTACAGATGCCGCGAAACAGGAGAAGTTTATGGAAGGGCTGAATGATGAGACGAGTATGCAGTTAATGGTGGCAACATTCAACAACTACCAGGAGTTGGTAGACAAGGCTCTTATGATTGAAGGGAAGTAGCAGCAGATTGAGAGCCCCAAAAGGAAGTATGGACAAGGGAAGTACAATTCAGGAGCTCAGCAGAAGCCTCATTTCACTCCGAACTTGGGAGGATATACCCATAACCATGGAGGCCATACCCACAACGGAGGAAGTGCCCAAGAATGGAAATGGGAATGGAGCAGGCAACAATCAGAACCGCTCTAACCCAGCCACACTCGCCAAGAAGGATCTAAGTCACACTACTTGTTTCAAGTGCGGGAAGACTGGACACTACGCCACCAAGTGTTCTGAAGCAAAGAATGGTAACGGCAATGGAAGCTCTGGGAAGAAGCCCAACCCTTTCAACAGGGGACAAGTGAACAACGTTAACGTGGAGGAGGTTGAAGAGCAGCCAAATGCAGTTATCGGTAAGTTTTTGGTTAAGTCACTTACCACTCTCGTTTTTTTTATACTAGTGCATCACATTCATACATTTCAAGGGGATTTATGGGCAAGTTTAAGTTACCCACCTTAGCCCTTAGGACACCCTTGTTAGTCAACTCAACAGTAGCAGAATATATGGCCAACCGATGGTGCGATCGGATACCCTTAACCATTGGTAGCCATGTTTTCCCCTCAAACCTAATAATTTTGGAGTCACAAGGATTGGATGTGATACTCGGAATGGATTGGTTGTTGATGTATGGAGGAAACATCGATTGCACCAGTAAGTCAATATTGATCACTACCCCGTGTCGGTGTCAAAACCGGCGGATCTCGGGTAGGGGGTCCCGAACTGTGCGTCTAAGGTTGATGGTAACAGGAGACAAGGGACACGATGTTTACCCAGGTTCGGGCCGTCTCTATGGAGATAATACCCTATGTCCTGCTTGATTGATATTGATGAATATGCGTATTACAAGAGTTGATCTACCTCAAGATCGTAATGGCTAAACCCTAGAGGTCTAGCTTGTATGGCTATGATAATGAGTCTCCTCTATCCGTACTAAGTCCTCCGGTTTATATAGACACCGGGAGGATCTAGGGTTACACAAGGTCGGTTACAAAGAAAGGAATCTACATATTCGGTCGCCAAGCTTGCCTTCCATGCTAAGGAGAGTTATATCCGGACATGGGTGCAGTCTTCGGTCTTCATATAGCCCATCAGTCCGGCCCATGGCCAACAGGCCAGACGCATGAGGACCCCTTAGTCCAGGACTCCCTTAGTAGCCCCTGAACCTGTCTTCAATGACAAGGTATCCGACGCGTAGTGCTGTCTTCGGCATTGCAAGGCGCGTTCCTCCTTCTGAACTTCAAAATAGTCTTCGGACGACTTGAGCGTGTCCGGACCTGTAACACACACCACACACACGTAGAGAGAATATAATAGTACACGAGTCCAATCCGCTAACAACTTTTACAACATGACATCACGTCCATCCGGTCATATTTTCGAACCTTTTTTGCCTGCCGCTCCATGTTTCAAGACGTGGTTGTCATTGGCACGTCTTGTCAAAGCAAAGATCATGTCCCCTTATTACGAGATTCTCATCAATATAGGTGTGGGTAACCCAACCGTGCCGTTTACACACCCCTTGGGAATAGGTGAATTTTGAGGCGAGTGGGGTGGCGTTCAATATTCACTGCCCTTATAAGGAGATAAGAATCCTCCTTCTTCCCTCATGCCTTCTTCCTACTTTTCCACTCTTGAGCTCCAGCGCCCAAGTTATCATCTATTCCCCACTCGAGAAAGCACTCAACCATGTCCGGATCCGGAGGTCAAGGCAAGTGGATGGCCTCCTCGTCAAGGAGGAGGGCATCGCCGAGCTTCGGGCGGCTGGGTACCTAGCGAAGGAAATCACCCACCGTCTTCCAGCCCAAGCACAAATCATTCCCACGCTGAAGCCCGACGAGAGGGTAGCGTTGCTCCCCCATTTCCTCCGAGGGCTAGGGTTTCCACTCCACCCCTTCGTCTGCGGGATAATGTTCTACTACAAGATAGACTTCCACGATCTATCCCCGAACTCCTTGCTCAATATCTCGGCATTCATCGTCGTGTGCGAGGCCTTCCTCCGCATCCAACCCCACTTCGGGTTGTGGCTCAAAACCTTTATCATGAAGCCCAAGGTGGTGGATGGACAGCATGCAGAGTGCGGGGGCGCCATGGTGAGCAAGCTCACCAATATCTCTTGGCCAAAAGGCACATTCGTGGAGTCTGTCAAGGAATGGTAGAAACAATGGTTCTACATCACCGAACCCCGCGGTGCCACCTGGGCCGCGGCTGCCGCATTCAACTCCGGCGCTCCCGTGTGACTCACCTCCTGGGTCAAGAAGATCCTGAACTGGTGTTCGTCAGACGAGGTGATTGCGCTGCAAACGCACATTCAAAGTACGATCGATAGGGACATCAAGCTCGTCGACATAATTCAAGTGATGCTAGTGCACCGGATCCTCCCCTGCTAGAGACGAACCCGCCCTCTATGGGGTTTCAACCCGAAAAAGCACCACACCTTGGAAAGGCTCTTCGAAACAGCTCACGAAGACGCCTGGAAGTTGCTCTTCAAGGGCAACGAGATACCGCCGGCCATAGATTCAGCTGTGGCCACGACATAAATCACCCCCCCAATGAGGTATTTATTTTCAACACATCCCCTACTTGCTTGTTTAAAGGGTGATATCTAAGCTTTTATTATCATTCCTTTTTTAGTACTGGTTGAAGAAGGCGAAGCAGATCCGCTGTTGGCTCCCCTGCCCAAAGAACCAGTCATCCCGCGCTTAGTGAAGATGCTGGAGCCGGCACCTTATAAGGCACCAGAAAAGAAGGCCACAGGAAAGGCCAAGGGGATCCAGAGTGGCCCCCGCCGCAAGGTCACTTTGGACGTGACGTCCGAAGACAAGACCCATTCCCCTGCCGCCGAAGACGACGGGGATGAGGAGGAGGAGGAGGAAAATGACTCTCCCCCTGATGGGGGAGGAAGAAGAGGGCGGCCTCCACAACTCTGGAGGTGGAGGCGCCCAAGAAGGGGAAGGGCTCCCTAGCGGATAACTCCGCATGGGATGTCAACAACAGTACGGAGAGACGCCCCCACGCTAAGCCTCGGGCCGCATCGTAAGTACTAAGACTTGCATCCACCCATAAAGTTTCTCCTCCTCATTGCATTGAGATGATTGGTTATGTTGATTGTAGTCCGGCCCACAACAGCTCCCCGTGATCCTCGTCCGTAGGCTCGCTGGATTCCAAGGTGATGGCCATCGATTCACCGCCAGCCGCTCAGTCCCCTAAGGCCAAGGATGATGCGGAGGTGCTGTCCCGAAGGACTGTTCCAGGTGGGGGAGAGTCTCGGGGGCGCTAGAAGGCGAAATCCCCGCTGCCAGACACCAAGGGGAATCAATCCCCATGGAGACTAGTGGGGAGGGCCGGACTCAGTTTGACCCTCAGCCGGACTCAATTCCAGAGATTGAGGCTGCTCCGGAATCTGGCATGCGACCTCCTTCGGGAGAAGGGGGATGCCTGTTCCCCCAGTGACCCCTGTCCAACCAGGGGCACCGGATAATCTGCTGGAAGCACTGCAAGGCGCTTCCATTGTGGATGAGCACCGTGTCCTTATGGGCATGATAATTGAAAGGGTTCAGTCAGCCAAGAGCGGACTAACCGAAGCCTGCAGTAGTCTGTTAACATGTTTTTGAGGTAAGCAGCGCAAAAAAGGATAAAATCCCGATATAGACAGTAGCCCTTAAGACACTGTCCGGTGTTCAAAAAGAAAAAATCGGACAGAGGATCAATCTCCTATTGCAGGAAACTAACTGAATTTGTCTGAAATGTCTGTGCAGGCATCGCTATTAGCCGCGGCCTCGCATACTGCCGAAGTCTCTAGACTGAAGCAGATACTAGCGGAGGCCGAGGAGGAGCTGGGCCAGGTGAAGAAGTAGCTCCAGGAAAAACAAGGTAAGTAATAACCTGTTATGGATTCGAAAAAAAGGAAAATGATATGCAATGACCGAAATACCATGATGTGAACAGAGGCGACGACCGAGGTCGAGGCCCTGAAAGCGGCCCTGGTCGAAGCCGAGGGGAAGGCTGTCCAGGAGCAGGCCGCCCGTAAGAGGCTCAAGGGCCGGGTGAACGAAGTCCAACAGGAGCTCTAGGACGTGGTGAGGAAGTGCGAGACCTTGGAGCACAATGCGTCGGTACAAGAGGCCGAACTTGCCAAGGCTCGTAAGAGTGCAGAGGCGGCCCGGATTGAAGCCCAGGACGCCCTCCATGAGATCCAGGAGGCCGGGAAGATCGCGGCGGGTAAGGCATTCAATATGAAAAGCAGGAGTGTGAAGAGGAAATTTCTTTTACTAACCCGGATTCGGAGTTCTCCAGGGGCCTTTGATGATCTGCCACTCGGTGTGACCAACGCTGCGGAGTTCTTCCGAGCCGAAGGAGGGAGCTCCATGGAGAAGTTGTTCTGGTCGCAATATTGTGCGCCAGATCATCCGGTGCCCTTCAGTAATCAGCTAAAATAGCTGGTCGAGCTGCACAAGATGGCCGAACTGGCCATGAAGGATATGATAATCCGGCTATGGCCAGCCAAAGCTATACCCAGCAGCTACTTCGGCCTCGTGAAGAAGCTGGTGGATGCCTGTCCTCGGCTGGATGTCATCAAGCGGTCCGTCTGCATCGAGGGCGCGCGTCTGGCCTTCTCTTATTGCAAATGTCTGGTGGGCGAAGCTGGACACTGTCAAGTTAGCGTCTGGGGGGCCGCCGGAGGGCAAGGAGCACCGCACACCTAAGCGATACTTCGGCGATGTTTTAGAGGGGTCCCGCATTGTTACGGATCATTGTGCGGACACCATCTTTGAGTGAATGTACTCGAGCTCCCTCTACTTGTATAAAACAAATTGTTTATGCAATATAATGCTTTGTCATGTTTTTAAATTTTTACTTCCTGTGCGACCGTGTTGTATAAAATCTGATGGTTAACCAGTCGTCGGCTTCTGCCCCCACGTAGGTAGTACTGGGGTGTTCGGGATGGAATCTAAACAATCTTGATCCAATTAGATGGTCCTTGAAGGAGTTGTTTAGCGCAACGAACCAGGCAACCAGACTATGCGGCTATAACGCCCTCACTTAGCCATAGGAGTGCGACAATAAAAACATGGGCGCAGCCCCTAGTATCCGAACTAGAGTGCTATAAGAGTCTGATCGGGAAGTACCAATCCTTCGCGTAATGCAGAAGAAATCTCCAATGATTTGCAACCTCCGAACAGCTGACCGGCTCTCGCCGCATCATGACAGTCAGTTTTCGGCTTTCTCTACTGAGGTGCTCCTTTGGATAAATCAAGGCACAATCGCAGTAGTTCTCCCTTTACTACCTTAGCCGATATAGCGGAACTTAAGGTAGCAAGAACAGGAGCCGGGCAACCCAACTATTGACCAAAGACATGATTCGGGGCCAATGCATATAATGCTAAATTCGGGGTGTCAAACTATACTTATAAAAAGTGTTTGGACTTTTGTTGCCGTAGTGTGGGGTGCTGTGTAGCCCCTGGTGAACATGAAACGTACCAAAGTGTACGGGTGCTACCTGATTGGGTTATCCACAGGGGAGCTGAAAAAGAGAAAGAAAACAGAGAAGGTACAAAGGTAAAAAGCTGGGGTCCTGAAGCTCTAGCTACAAACTATCCTTGTTGTAATTTAATTAGTATGTCAAAGCGCGTTGATACAGCTAGTGCAATAAGCAACAGGCTATTTAACATGCCGAAACCAAGGGAGAGCTGCATGTGGGTCCTGAAAAACAGGTAAAGTTATCGTTAACGGAATCACCTAAAAAAGGCCCCCATATGTCTGCGTTCTCGCCGTCTTGGTGTGTTTATCCTTTAAGAGGACCGATGACTAGACCATCGGATGGTGCCTATGGGCTTGAGACCTGAAAAGGAAACAAGTAAAAGTGAAAGTATGTGTGTATCCAATGTCGGTTGAGCCGTGCTACGAACCACAAGCTAGCTATGCCTCCGTCGATGCCCATGGGATTTTGAGTGCATAGTTATGTACACATGGCACGAATGCCACCACTTGATCGGAACTGCGATGGAGGCCGAATTGCTAGTCGAGCTCCTAATGAGCCGAGCTCTCCTGCTGCAGAGTAGTTCGGACCCTCTTAACGGTGTCCGTGGGCCTGGCAGTCAAATTAAGGTTCTGCTTGAGAAGGCCGCTTTGTACTTCTGCTGCTAAGGCAGCTGTGTGCTCTTCTGTACGAAGGGAGCGCTCCGTATTTCCGTTGACTGTTATGATGCCGCATGGACCGGGCATCTTGAGCTTGAGATAAGCATAGTGTGGTACTGTGTTGAATCGAGCAAACGCGGTTCGTCCGAGCAGTGCATGATAGCTGCTGCGGAATGGGACGATATCGAAGATTAACTCCTTGCTTCGGAAGTTGTCGAGAGATCTGAAGACGACCTCTAGTATGATTGAGCCCGTACAGCGGGCCTCTACACCTGCTTGACTCCTTTGAAGGTGGTCCTGGTGGGCTTGATCCGAGATGGGTTAATGCCCATTTTTCACGCTGTATCCTGATATAGCAGATTAAGGCTGCTACCTCCGTCCATAAGGACGCGAGTCAGGTGGTACCCATCAATTATTGGGTCTAGGACCAGTGTGGCTGAGCCACCGTGACGGATACTGGTCGGATGATCCTAGCGATCAAAGGTGATCGGGCATGACGACCATGGATTAAATTTTGGGGCAACTGGCTCTATCGCGTAGATGTCCCTGAGCGCCCGCTTGCGCTCCCTCTTGGGGATGTGGATAGCATATATCATGCTCACCATTTTGACCTGAGGGGGAAACTTCTTCTGTCCCCCTGTGTTTGGTTGTTGGGGCTCTTTGTCATCATCCTCGCTTTGCGTTCCCTTTTCCCTGTTTTCAGCGTTTAATTTGCTGGCCTGTTTAAAAACCCAGCAATCTCTATTTGTATGATTGGGTGGTTTGTCTGGGGTGCCATGAATCTGGAACGGACAATCAAGCATGTGGTCCAAGCTGGATGGGCCGGAATTGTTCTTTGGGAATGGCTTCACTGTTGTTTCGACGCTTGTATCTGTTGTGTCGAGACTTGTCCTTGCTAGTTTTAGCTTCAGGGGTTCCGGCATCGCTTGCATTGTTTTTGCTACGGGCCAACCAACTGTCCTTGTCTGCACAAAACGGGTCATGATCAGTGCCATGAGGGCTGCCATGGATTTGGCTTTTCTTGGCCGAGGTGGCGAGCGAGCCATTCGTCGCGGATGCTGTTGATGTCTACTACACAACCTTCTTATTGTAGACGTTGTTGGGCCTCCAAGTGCAGAGGTTTGTAGGACAGTAGAAAATTTCCCTCGAGTGGATGACCTAAGGTTTATCAATCCGTGGGAGGCGTAGGATGAAGATGGTCTCTCTCAAGCAACCCTTCAACCAAATAACAAAGAGTCTCTTGTGTCCCCAACACACCCAATACAATGGAAAATTGTATAGGTGCACTAGTTCGGTGAAGAGATGGTGATAGTGCAATATGGATGGTAGATATAGGTTTTTGTAATCTGAAAATATAAAAACAGCAAGGTAACTAATGATAAAAGTGAGCGTAAATGGTATTGCAATGCATTGAAACAAGGCCTAGGGTTCATACTTTCACTAGTGCAAGTTCTCTCAACAATAATAACATAATTGGATCATATAACTATTCCTCAACATGCAACAAAGAGTCACTCCAAAGTCACTAATAGCGGAGAACAAACGAAGAGATTATGGTAGGGTACGAAACCACCTCAAAGTTATCCTTTCTGATCGATCTATTCAAGAGTCCGTAGTAAAATAACATGAAGCTATTCTTTCCGTTCAATCTATCATAGAGTTCGTACTAGAATAACACCTTAATACACAAATCAACCAAAACCCTAATGTCACCTAGATACTCCAATGTCACCTCAAGTATCCGTGGGTATGATTATACGATATGCATCACACAATCTTAGATTCATCTATTCAAACCAACACAAAGAACTTCAAATAGTGCCCCAAAGATTCTACCGGAGAGTCAAGACGAAAACGTGTGCCAACCCCTATGCATAGGTTCATGGGCGGAACCCACAAGTTGATCACCAAAACATACATCAAGTGGATCAATAAAATACCCCATTGTCACCACGGGTATCCCATGCGAGACATACATCAAGTGTTCTCAAATCCTTAAAGACTCAATCCGATAAGATAACTTCAAAGGGAAAACTCAATCCATTACAAGAGAGTAGAGGGGGAGAAACATCATAAGATCCAACTATAATAGAAAAGCTCGCGATACATCAATATCGTATCACCTCAAGAACACGAGAGAGAGAGAGAGAGAGAGATCAAACACATGGCTAGTGGTACATACCCTCAGCCCCGAGGGAGAACTACTCCCTCCTCGTCATGGAGAGCACCGGGATGATGATGGCCATCAGAGAGGGATTCCCCACCTCCGACAGGGTGCCGGAACGGGTCTAGATTGGTTTTTGGTGGCTACGGAGGCTTCTGGCGGCGGAACTCCCGATCTATTGCACTCCCCGAAGTTTTTAGGGTATATGGGTATATATAGGAGGAAGAAGTACATCGGTGGATCTCTGAGCTGTCCATGAGGCAGGGGGCGCGCCCGGGGGGGGCGCCCCCCACCCTCGTGGTCAGCCCGGGACTCTTCTGGTCCATCTCCGATACTCCGTGGGCTTCTTATGGTCCAAAAATAAGTTCCATGAAGTTTCAGGTCAATTAGACTCCGTTTGATTTTGCTTTTTCGCGATACTCTAAAACAAGGAAAAAACAGAAACTAGCACTGGGCTCTAGGTTAATAGGTTAGTCCCAAAAATCATATAAAATAGCATATAAATGCATATAAAACATCCAAAATTGATAATATAATAGCATGGAACAATCAAATATTATAGATATGTTGGAGACGTATCAGCTGTGTTTGAAGGCTGCTAGGGCTTCGGCATTCGGACAATCGACGATTTGGTTCTTTTTAGTTAAGAACCTAGTCCAGAATTTCCTGGCAGACTCTCCGGGATGTTGAACTATATGGCTTAAGTCATCTGCGTCCGGAGGTCGAACATATGTACCTTGGAAGTTATCGAGGAAGGCCTCTTCCAAGTCCTCCCAGCTGCCAATAGAATTTGCAGGCAGACTATTGAGCCAGTGCTGAGCTGGCCCCTTGAGTTTTAAAGGGAGGTATTTGATGGCGTGGAGGTCATCGCCACGGGCCATATGAATATGGAGAATGAAGTCTTCGATCCACACCGCGGGGTCCGTGGTTCCATCGTATGATTCTATATTCACGGGTTTGAAGCCTTCTGGGAATTCATGATCCAGGACCTCATCAGTGAAGCAATGAGGGTGTGCGGCGCCTCTATATCGGGTCATGTCGCGACGTAGCTCTGATGGAGTCCGTCTGCGGTTTTCGGCCCGTGTGTGACTAAGTTTGTCATGTCCGAATAGGTGGTCGTCGTCGCGTGTCGAGGCACGCCCTCACGATCCATAGATTGATCTAGTATGTCCTGCTTTATTGCTCAGGTTTTTCCGGAGGTCATATGTATGACCATGGGCTAATTTACCTCTGCGTGTGCGCTGAGGCGGGGCTGGCTGGTGTTCGGCGTGAGTTGCCGTTTTGTCTCGACCATGTGGTGGTCGGTCAGCCGCATTGTACGATGGAGGTATGTAGTTCGGCACCTCCTCATCAAACTGAGGTAGCAATTTGCGCTTTGGGTAGCTTTTGGTTGGGCGCTTGAGGCCGTACTCTTCGGCTGCTAGGGCATCGGTCCATTTATCATTGAGCAGATCTTGGTCAGCTTGAAGCTGCTGCTGCTTCTTTTTCAGGCTCCTTGCAGTGGCAATTAGTTGGTGCTTGAAGCGCTCCTGCTCAAGAGGTTCCTCAGGCATGATGAAATCCTCGGTGCCGAGGCTCACCTCGTCCTCGGAGAGTGGAAGGTAGTTATCATCCTCCAAATCTTCGTGTGTGGCCTGTTTACCGGGGCTAACCTGCCCGCCTTCCCGTTCATCTTGTTCATTAGCTCTATCGACGGGGTCTGCGTTGTCTTCGGCACCTTCTGGAGTGTTTTCTTCTCCTGTGCCGGTGTTGATGTCTTTGTTGCGACGTGACTTAGAGCGGCGCCGCTAACGCCGGCGCTTGAACCGTATTTCAGAAGGTTTATCCTCAGCTGGATCTTCCTTGTCCTCGCCGCTGTTCTCCTTTGGTGCATCCACCATGTATACATCATACGAGGAAGTGGCCATCCAGCGTCCGATGAATGGCGGGTTCTGGGCCTCTTCTTCTCCGGCATTGTCATCCATACCATCGATATCCTCGGAGTCGTAATCAAGTTCGTCGGTCAAATCCTCGACCGTGGCTATGAAGTGGGTGGCGGGTGGGAAGAAAAATTCTCCACCGTCAGCCCCCAGTTCGAGCCGGATATAGTTCGGTTGTGAGTCCTCGGCCAAGGACAGGTTCTTTAACGAGTTTAGCACGTCGCCCAAAGGCGAGCACTGGAAGATGTCTGTGGCTCTGAATTCAAAGATCGATAAACGATCAAGTTCGGCGTCCGCGGGCTCACGTGGTTCGAAACATACGGCCGGAGATGAGTCCGGAGTTTCGCTGACAGAGACGTCGTGAGAGGTTAAGTCTATATGCGGCTCCAACACCGTGGAATCTGTGGCCTCCATGGTGGGGTTGATCCTCTCGTCCTTGGGTGGCGCAGCTTGCTCCGGATCTATGGCCGGAGCGGTTACAGGAGCAATCTCCTGGATGCGGCCTGATGACAGATTTACGTCATGATCATCGGGTTGACCGGGTGCGACTACCGCGGTCTCGAATCCGACAAAGATCAAGTCTCCACGGATGTCCGCAACATAGTTCAAGCTCCCAAATCTGACCTGATGGCCAAGGGCGTAGCTTTCGATCTGCTCCAGATGGCCAAACGAATTGGCCCTCAGTGCGAAGCCACCGAATAGGAAGATCTGTCCGGGGAGGAAAGTTTCTCCTTGGACAACGTCATTATTGATGATTGGAGGGGACATCAAACCTTTTGGCGACAACACAGTGGAACTCTCAATGAAAGCACCAATGTCGGTGTCAAAACCGGCGGATCTCGGGTAGGGGGTCCCGAACTGTGCGTCTAAGGTTGATGGTAACAGGAGACAAGGGACACGATGTTTACCCATGTTCAGGCCCTCTCTATGGAGATAAGACCCTACGTCCTTCTTGATTGATATTGATGAATATGAGTATTACAAGAGTTTATCTACCTCGAGATCGTAATGGCTAAACCCTAGAGGTCTAGCTTGTATGGCTATGACAATGAGTCTCCTCTCTCCGGACTAAGTCCTCTTGTTTATATAGACACCGGGAGGATCTAGGGTTACACAAGGTCGGTTACAAAGAAAAGAATCTACATATCCGGTCGCCAAGCTTGCCTTCCACGCCAAGGAGAGTCCTATCCGGACACGGGTGCTGTCTTTGGTCTTCGTATAGCCCATCAGTCCGGCCCATGGCCAATAGGCCGGACGCCCGATGACCCCTTAGTCCAGGACTCCCTCACCCCGGAGGGATAAAGGATCAAGTATGTGTCCAGGCATGTGCCAAGGAGGACCCAAGTAAATTCCCTCTCAAGGGTTGTTCAAGAGGAAGTGCTTGTAGTGAAGGATTATCCGGATGTATTTCCAGAAGAGTTACCAGGCATGCCGCTGGACTGAGACATTGAGTTTTTGATAGAACTGTTGCCAGGCACCGGACCAATATCAAAGAGACCATACCGAATGCCCGCAAATGATCTGGAGGAGATTAAGAAACAGATTAAGGAGTTATTGGAAAAAGGTTACATTCGACGAAGTTTGTCACCGTGGGGAGCCCCAGTGCTATTTGTTGAGAAGAAGGATGGAACTTTGAGGATGGTTGTTGATTATCGTGCATTGAATGAAGTGATTATCAATAACAAGTACCCATTGCCGATGATCAATGATATGTTTGACCAGTTGCAAGGAGCTAAAGTGATGTAGGGTAGAACCCCAATCGCCCGATCTTTCACGAAAGGAGCGGATCCCGTGAAGAACACGAAGAACACGAGGGAAAAAACAAGGGGAAACATGAGAGAATCACTAAACCAACAAGAAGTAGTCACACATATGCTAGATCCTCGAGTACATAAGAGATCACACGATCCATGGACAACTAAGGACGATACAAAGGTAGCAGATCTTCTTCATGAGGAGGTCTTGATGTTCTTCTCCGCGAGGAGGTCTTGAACCCAAAGGGGTCTTCTCCGAAGAGGGTCCGCGGTCTCTCTCATGGAGTAGATCCGATGTGGATGAGCAATGCTCTATCTCTAATATGAGCTAAACCAATGCTAACCCTAGCTAGAAGGAATAGGAGGCCTATTTATAGTCTTACTGCAAAAGGGGGCTAAGTGGGGGTACATGGGTTGCGGCCCAACTCATGGCAGCACACAAGCGCTGGACATCCGGGAGTCACCAGTCGTCCGGAGGCTCGCGAGGGTCCGGACGTCCGGTGCCTGTCGGATGTCCGTAGATTCGGCTCGGGTGGTCTTCGGTCGGACGTCCGGTCGGGGTTGGATGTCCGGGGCGTCGGTCATCCGTGGGGCATCGGAAGTCCGTAGTTTTGGCTTGGGTGTGTAAGTGTCGGTCGTCCGGAAAGGGCCAGACGTCCAGAGCCTGGAGGTTGTCGTACGTCCGGGGTTCGTCGGTCGTCCGGAGCCTGGGGACTTCGGGTAGTTCTTCTTCTTGTCCCATGAACTTGGCGTCCTCACTGTCTTGTCCGTTGAGTGTAGTTGGTTCGTGGCCTTCCTCCAAGCACCTGATCACACATAGGGTTTCCACTTGAGGTAGTAGCCAATTCTCATGCATGGAAAGTGGTAGTTCGGAGAGGAGTGAGTTCACCTTATCTTTGATAGCCTTCGCTCGGGCTCTTGTCATTGGTCCAAGTGGTGTCGTAGGGGACGTAGGTAGGTCCACGGAGATGACCTTGGGATTCTCCGCATCATCTCCTCTCCCTTGGGGAAGATCCGACCTCGAATCAAAATCTTCATCACCATGGTAGGGCGAGAGATCCTTGACATCGAAGATGTCGCTCACATTGTACTCGTCGCACGGGAGGTCGATCTTGTAAGCGTAGTTGTTGTAGCGTGCAAGCACCTTGAAGGGTCCATCCACTCGAGGTAGAATCTTGGACTTGCATTCATTGGGGAAGCGGTCTTTGAGAAGGTGTAGCCACACAAGATCACCAATGTTGAATACCATGGGTTTCTTGTTGATGTTGAGCTTGGTCGCAAGTCATTGTACTTGGCGCTCGATTGTGTGCCTTGTATCTTCATGCACCTTCTTGAGATGGGTCACACGTGCACTTGCGTCTATATTGATGTGTTGTTGTAGTGGTAGAGGAAGAATGTCCAATGGGGACAATGGGTTGAATCCGTAGACGACCTCGAAGGGGGACTTGCGCGGTTGTAGGCGAACTCAGCGATACGTAGACACTCCTACCACTCCTTGATGTTCTTCTGGATGAGTACTCGAAGTAGAGAAGAGAGTGTGCGGTTGGTCACCTCCGTTTAGCCATCGGTTTGTGGATGATACGCCATGGAGAAGAGTAGCTTGATTCCGAGCTTGGCGCATAGGGTCATCCAAAAGTAGCTAAGGAACTTGACGTCGCGGTCCAAGACGATCGTCTTTGGCACTCCATGTAGACGCAATATTTCCCTACAAAAAAGATTGGCAACATGTGAAACATCGTCTATCTTGTTGCAAGGAATGAAATGTGCCATCTTAGAGAATCGGTCCACAATGAAAAATACCGAATCCTTCCCATTTCTAGTCCTGGGAAATCCAAGTACAAAATCCATGCTAATGTCTTCCCATGGTTGATATGGAATTGGGAGAGGCATGTAAAGGACATGAGATTGAGCTTTGGACTTAGCTTCGCGACATGTAGAGCATCGGTTGGTGAAGCGGTTGACGTCGCGAAACATCTTGGGCCAAAAATAGTTCTTGGAGAGCGTAGCAAAAGTCTTGTCGCGTCCAAAATGTCCCATTAAGCCTCCTCCATGAGATTCCTACAAAAGCAACAAACGAAGAGAAGACTCGGGATGGAAAGCTTGTTAGCTCTCATAAGGTATCCATTTTTGATGTAATAGCGTTCCCAAGAGGTATGCATCAAACATTTGGCATAAGGAGTAGCAAAAGTAGGATCATGCTCATACAAGTCTTTTATGTGCTCAAAGCCAATGACATCCAATTCAAGTTGAGTAACAAGCATGCATATGCGGGAAAGGGCATCCGCCACAATATTTTCCTTACCTTTAATGTACTTGATGATATAAGTAAAAGACTCAATAAATTCACTCCATTTAGCATGATGTTTGTTCAACTTGGTTTGGCCCTTAAGGTACTTGAGCGTTTCATGATCGGTATGAATGATAAATTCATGAGGGCGAAGATAGTGTTTCCATTCATGTAAAACTCTCACTAAAGCATATAGCTCTTTGTCATAGATGGGGTATTTGAGTTGCGCTCCAGAGAGTTTCTCACTAAAGTAATCTATGGGGCACTTCTCTTGTGTTAACACACCTCCTATGCCATTACCGCTAGCATCACAATGAATCTCAAAGGGTTTGTCAAAGTTGGGTAAAGCAAGCACGGGAGCATGAGTAAGCAAATTCTTAAGCTCGTTGAAAGCGATATCTTGGGATGATCCCCAAACAAAAGGCGCATTGTTCTTTCTCTAAGCATGCAAAGGGGAAGCAATGGTGCTAAAATCTTTCACAAAGTGACGATAGAAACCCGCAAGGCCAAGAAAGCTACGCACTTGATGCAAGTTGGTTGGTTGTGGCCAAGTTTTAATAGCATTGATATTGGAGTCATCAACATGAACACCCTTATAAGAAATAACAAAACACAAGAAAACGAGCTTATCAATGCTGAAAAGGCACTTTTCCATGTTAGCAAAGAGATGCTCGTTTCGAAGAGTTTGCAAAACGGTTCGAACATGGGTGACATGATCTTGAAGAGATTTGCTATAAACAAGGATATCATCGAAGTAGACCACAACAAACACACCAATGTAAGGGTGAAAGACATGATTCATAAGACGCATAAAAGTACCCGGTGCTTCCGATAGACCCATAGGCATGACTAACCACTCATACAACCCAAACTTGGTTTTGAAATTGGTTTTCCATTCATCGCCCTCATGTATGCGGATTTGATAGTAACCACTTTTAAGATCAATTTTGGATAATATAGTGGCACCACTAAGTTCATCAAGCATATCACCAAGGCATGGAATGGGATACGTATAGCGAACGGTGATAGCATTGATAGGTCTACAACCGGA
The DNA here is from genome assembly GCF_018294505.1 of Triticum aestivum. Lineage (NCBI taxonomy): Eukaryota > Viridiplantae > Streptophyta > Magnoliopsida > Poales > Poaceae > Triticum > Triticum aestivum. The sequence goes on along the minus strand of NC_057800.1, from coordinate 553,036,388 downwards.
GCACATGCGAAAGCTACCGTCTCTTTTTGGCACAAGAATGACCGGGACGGCACAAGGGCTCAAACTTTCACACGTGTCCATGGTATATGAGATGCTTTACTTGCCTTTGTATTTCTTTGGTTTCGTCAGGGTTGACGCGGTATGGAGCTTTGTTCGGAAGAGGTGCTCCGGGTATAAGGTCGATGCGGTGCTCGATGCCTCGTAGTGGTGGTAGTGCCGGAGGTAGCTCGTCGGGGAAAACATCTTGAAATTCCTGCAAAAGAGAAGACAACACTAAAGGTAGAGCATGAGAGGTGTTAGCTTGTGTTGCATTGTCCTTGCACAAAAGGACATGGTGTAGGACACTCAATGGGTTCTCACACACTCCTCTTATCTCACTTTTGGTTGCAAATAGGACTAAGTTCTTCTTTTCTCTCATCATGGAGGCACTCGATTTGGGCTTGTGGTGCTCACTCTCATTTTGGTGGCTCGCTCTCTCACTATTCTCTCCATGATGGGTGGCTTGCTTGTCGGTGATCACTTGGCGTGGAGACATGGGGTGAAGTACGAAGTCCTTTCCTTTCATCTTGAAGATGTAGTGGTTCGTTCGGCCGTTGTGGATGACACCTCTATCCAATTGCCATGGGCGTCCATGAAGAAGGTGGCAAACGGTCATTAGAACGACGTCGCACTCCAAAGTGTCTTCGTAGGCGCCAATTTTGAAGGAGACTTGTACTCGATGCTCGACTTGGATAGTGCCAGAGTCGCTAAGTCATTCAACTTTGTAGGGATGTGGGTGCTTCGTCTTGGGCAATTGGAGCTTGGAGAAAAGTTCTTCACTTGCAAGGTTATGACAACTCCCTCCATTGATGATGACCTTGAAAGATCGTCCATTGATGTCGGCCTTGGTATGAAAGATGTGGCATCGTTGGTCTTCTTCTTGTTGATGTTGAAGAGTCAAGACCTTGGAGACAACAAGAGCGGGACTTTAATCTTCATCGCAAAAGACTTGTTCATCTTCATTGTTCACTTGTTGTTGCATGGCGACTTGCTCAAGGGCGTCCATTTCTCCTTCACTCATTGAGTCATAAGTGTCGTCGTCGTTGAGGATTATGGTCCGCTTGTTGGTGCACTCGTAGGACTTGTGGCCTCAGCCTCCGCATGTGAAGCATTTGAAGGAACTTGTCTTGACGGTCTCATCGGTTGGTGTAGAGGATGATGAAGCTCTCGACTTGAAGTTGCTCGTTGTAGGATGACTTGGGTTCGACGAAGCTTTCTTGTGACTCAACTTGTCGACGTTGCTTGTAGAAGGCTTGGTAGACGGTGTTGGAGTCGTTGAAGCTTGAGTGTTGGAGAAGCCGTATGACTTGGATAAGAACTTGGCATACTTGTAATCGTCTTGCACTTGACTTTCCCCTTTGGTAGCTTGATGCACTAGGTCGATGAGGTTCGAGTATGGTTGGAAGTCGGCGATCTTCTTGATAGGATGATTGAGTCCATTCAAGAAACGTGCCATAGTTTGCTCATCATCTTTCGTGACATTGGCTCTTATCATGGCAATCTCCATCTCCTTGTAGTACTCTTCAACGCTCTTGGTTCCTTGCTTGAGTAGTTGGAGTTTCTTGAAGAGGTCGCGGTTGTAGTAGGTAGGCACGAAGCATGCTCGCATGACATCCTTCATTTGCGCCCAAGTAGTGATGGGTGGTTCACCTCTTGCCTCACGGCACTTGATAACTTGTTCCCACCAAATGAGTACATAGTCTTAGAGCTCAAGGGATGCCATCGCGATCTTCTTCTCTTCTTCATAGTTGTGCAAATAGAAGATTTTGTCGACCTTCAATTCCCATGAAAGGTACTCTTCGGGATCGTTGCTTCCATTGAACGTAGGCATGGTGAACTTTAGCTTGTCGTAGCGTTGCTCTTCATTGTGTTGGGGTCGAGGATGATGACGCCCATGTTGTTGATGATTGTCAAACTTGTTTTGCTCTTAGCGAGGAGGGTTGTTGACCTCATGTTGCTCTTGTCGTGGAGGATTTCCATTGTCTTCATGCTCTTGGCGAGCTTGATGTCCTTGAGGAGCTTGTGGAGGGGCTTGTCGAGCTCGAGGAGGAACTTGACGATGCACACAAGCTTGAAATCTTCATTCGTGAGCTTCTTCACGAAGTGCTTCTTCATGTTCACGAGCTTCTCAGCCTCAGTTGGCTACGGCTCGACTTGAATCTTGGAGGGCTTGTTGCGCCTCAAGTGCTGGAGCTTCACGGAGTGGTTGTTCTTGACGTTGTGCCTTGGCATCTTGTGCAACTTTGTGTCGACGGGATCGCTCTTCCTCTCCATGTTGGCGTTGTCGTTGCCGATCTCGTGCTAGCACGAAAGCCGCTTGGGTTTGCCATTGACGATGCTCTTGAGAGTCGGTGTCGTGTAGAGGATTGATGCTTGCTAGACGATCGTTGCATGCAGAACATTAAAGATTGTTTGATGTCGGTGTACTTGAGCCGGAGAGGGTGAAGTCGGAGTGTTGATTTCAGCAGGTTCATCTTGATGAGGACCTAGTGGAAGAAGAGCGGTTGAGCAACAAAGCACGAATCTCGTCCATTCTTGCGTCGTTCTCTTGCTTGTGATCGTCGATATTGTGGTCGAAGTAGTCCCTTGTACGTTGCTTGGAGAATCACAAGTCGGCGGTGAGGTTCTCGATGCATTCACTCATTGCTTGTTGCTCTTGATGCAAAGCACGTTGTGCACCAAAGAGATGGCTCTTGGTGACGTAGGAGTTCATGTCGTTGTCGTGCTCAATGAAGAGTGGGTTGGTAGAAGTACTTGGCCTATCCATCATTCCAAGGGAAAAATCTGAGTGGTAGAAAGAGAAGAACGTATACCAAATGTACCTTGACCGAAGTTTAAGGTGGATCAATGATCACTCCAATGTGGAACAAGGAAATAGAACAATTGGTACCAATTCTTCTCGGTTTCTCACACCTACACAAGTAAAAGATTATGGTGGAGCTTGGTTAGGATGGTGGCACAAAATATGATGCAATTGTAAGTGAGCTTCAATAATGTTGGAAAAGATTCGCAAGTTTGCAATGCAACAAGTAGACCAAGCAATATATGGTACACGGGAACACACACGCAAAAACATAAGTGGGGTCGTGCAACCAAGGGTGAGCCAAAATGTGGAGTCCACAAAAATTCTCTTGTTGCACAACACTAGAGAGACGTTAGCACAATTGCACAATAGGCGGATACAAGACTTGTGCACAACCTACTTAGCAAAAATGTAACGACTTCTATCCCAAGTATGCTCTATGCAAGGTGTTTCTATGATATGATCCAAGATGATCTAGTATGACAATCTTATTGTTGTATGATGCTATGGTTCTTGCTTAAAAGCTCTTTGCTTATCTTTCCCTTTTGCTTAAAAGCTTGTTTGGCTCTTTGTTGTTTGAGCTCTTTTCTCATGCAATGCTTCATGAACCAAGATAGCAATTGTGTATGCAATGACAACCTAGTGAAACAAGAGATGATACCAAGATATGCAACAATGATGTATGTATGCTATGGGAAGTATGATCACTAATGTGCACAAATCGCGTTGCCGGCAATACTCAAAGGCTAGTCTCGATGGGTAAGCGACGCAAAGGAGTAAGGATATGGTGGCTATCAATGTAATGGCAAGAATGATATGTCCAATACCAAGGTGAGGTTACCGTTCGTTGGTCCTTGTAAGCAAGAAACGGTTGGTGGTGTCAAAATTGTGGCACGAATACCAAGATGTAGTCAAGGTGGTCGTTGATGATGACGCGTCCGTGGCGAAGATGAGCGGCGGTGATGTTGATGTCGAACCGTACCTAAATAGCCGAAACACAAATAGGACACGGGACCGCAACTCAAATTCTCAAAGCTCGGAGTGGCAAAACATGTCGGAGTGCGGAACGGATAAGCATTGGTGGTGGTATGTGGAAGTAGTGATGATGTATAGGTGGTGGGAGTGCGTATGCGGAAATGTGGGGTGGTGTTGGTTACAAAACTAAAGAAAATTCAGTTTCATCGGGGAAGGTCGGACGTCCGGGCTGGGCCGATCGTCCGGTCGTTGGACGTCCGGTGCCAGGGCGATTTTCGGGCACGGGATGAACAACTAGGGTTCGTGGTGGTGCTGGCGAAAATGGTCAAATCCAGAGGATTTTGTGGATGGAAAGGGTGCAGACAAGGGGGAAAAAGGTAGATCCACTCAATGTAAAGCAAATCCATGGATCAAATCCAACAAAATTTCAACGCACCAACAAATCACAAAAAAATCAGGGGCTATTTTTGTGGGGAATTTTCGAATTGGGGATAAGATCAACAAGAACTAGGCTAGAAACACAACGGGGAGGCTCCGAAATCGTGATCAACGTGGCTCTGATACCAAGATGATGTATGGTAGAACCCCAATCGCCAGATCTTTCATGAAAGGAGCGGATCCCGCGAAGAACACAAAGAACACTAGGGAAAACACGAGGGGAAACACGAGAGAATCACTAAACCAACAAGAAGTAGTCACACATATGCTAGATCCTCGAGTACATAAGAGATCACACGATCCACGGTCAACTAAGGACGATACAAAGGTAGCTGGTCTTCTCTGTGAGGAGGTCTTGATGTTCTTCTCCGCGAGGAGGTCTTGAACCCAAAGGGATCTTCTCCGAAGAGGGGCCGCGGTCTCTCTCGTGGAGTAGATCCGATGTGGATGAGCAATGCTCTATCTCTAATATGAGCTAAACCAATGCTAACCCTAGATAGAAGGAATAGGAGGTGAGGGAGTCCTGGATTAGGGGGTCTCCGGACAGCCGGACTATATCCTTTGGCCGGACTGTTGGACTATGAAGATACGAGATTGAAGACTTCGTCCCGTGTCCGGATGGGACTCTACTTGGCGTGGAAGGCAAGCTAGGCAATACGGATATGCATATCTCCTCCTTTGTAACCGACCTTGTGTAACCCTAGCCTCCTCCAGTGTCTATATAAATCGGAGGGTTTTAGTCTGTAGGACAACATACAATCATACCATAGTCTAGCTTTTAGGGTTTAGCCTCTCTGATCTCATGGTAGATCTACTCTTGTACTTGAAGGAAATATGCCCTAGAGGCAATAATAAAGTTATTATTTATTTCCTTATATCATGATAAATGTTTATTATTCATGCTAGAATTGTATTAACCGGAAACATAATACATGTGTGAATACATAGACAAACATAGTGTCACTAGTATGCCTCTACTTGACTAGCTCGTTGATCGAAGATGGTTAAGTTTCCTAACCATAGACATGAGTTGTCATTTGATTAACGGGATCACATCATTAGGAGAATGATGTGATTGACTTGACCCATTTCTTTAGCTTAGCACTTGATCGTTTAGTTTGTTGCTATTGCTTTCTTCATGACTTATACATGTTCCTATGACTATGAGATTATGCAACTCCCTTTACCGGAGGAACACTTTGTGTGCTACCAAACGTCACAATGTAACTGGGTGATTATAAAGGTGCTCTACAGGTGTCTCCGAAGGTACTTGTTGGGTTGGCGTATTTTGAGATTAGGATTTGTCACTCTGATTATCGGAGAGGTATCTCTGGGCCCTCTCGGTAATGCACATCACATAAGCCTTGCAAGCATTGCAACTAATAAGTTAGTTGCGGGATGATGTATTACGGAACGGGTAAAGAGACTTGTCGGTAACAAGATTGAACTAGGTATTGAGATACCGACGATCAAATCTCAGGAAAGTAACATACCGATGACAAAGGGAACAACGTATGTTGTTATGCGGTCTGACTGATAAAAGATCTTCGTAGAATATGTAGGAGCCAATATGAGCATCCAGGTTCCGCTACTGGTTATTGACTGGAGACGTGTCTCGGTCATGTCTACATTGTTCTCGAACCCGTAGGGTCCGCACGCTTAACGTTACGATGACAGTTTCATTATGAGTTTATATATTTTGATGTACCGAAGGTTGTTCGGAGTCCCGGATATGATCATGGACATGACGAGGAGTCTCTAAATGGTCGAGACATAAAGATTAATATATTGGACGGCTATATTCGGACACCGGAAGTGTTTCGGGTGATTTCGGAGAAAACCGGAGTGCCGGAAGGGTTACCGGAACCCCCCGGGGAAGTATTGGGCCTTAGTGGGCCTGAGGGGAGAGAGAGGGCAGCAGCCCAGGAGGTGGCGCGCCCCCTCCCATGGGGAGTCCGAATTGGACTAGGGGAGGGGGCGCGGCCCCTCTTTCCCTCTCCCTCTCCCTCACTTTCCTTTCCCCTTCTCTCTTCCTAGTTGGACTAGGAAAGGGGAGTCCTACTCCCACTAGGAGGAGGACTCCCCCCTCCTTGGTGCGCCCCAAGGGCCGGCCGGCCTCTCCCCCTTTCTCCTTTATATACAGGGGCAGGGGGAACCTCTAGACACACAAGTTGATCTTCGTGATCGTTCTCTTAGCCGTGTGCGGTGCCCCCTTCCACCATAATCCTCGATAATATTGTAGCGGTGCTTAGGCGAAGCCCTGCGACAGTAGAACATCAAGATCGTCACCACGCCGTCGTGCTGACGGAACTCTTCCCCGACACTTTGCTAGATCTGAGTCCGGGGATCGTCATCGAGCTGAACGTGTGCTAGAACTCGGAGGTACCGTAGTTTCGGTGCTTGATCGGTCGAGCCGTGAAGACGTACGACTACATCAACCGCATTGTGCTAACGCTTCCGCTTCCGGTCTACGAGGGTACGTAGACAACACTCTTCCCTCTCGTTGCTATGCATCACCATGATCTTGCGTGTGCGTAGAATTTTTTTGAAATTACTACGTTCCCCAACAGTACTACCCATATTGTTAAGAATAATCAAGCAGGACATAGGGTTTTACCTCCATCAAGAGGCCCGAACCTGGGTAAAACATCGTGTCCCCTGCCTCCTGTTACCATCCGCCTTAGATGCACAGTTCGGGACCCCCTACCCGAGATCCGCCGGTTTTGAGACCGAAACTGGTGCTTTCATTGAGAGTTCCTCTGTGTCGTCACCGTTAGGCTTGATGGATCCTTCGACCATCGATAGCGATGAAGTCCAGGGTGAGACTTTTCTCCCCAGACAGATTATTGTATTCGGCGGCTTCGCACTACGGGCCAACTCGCTTGGCCATCTGGAGTAGATCGAGAGTTACGCCTCTGGCCATCAGGTCAGGTTTGGGAGCTTAAACTACACGGCCAACATCTGCGGAGACTTGATCTTCGACAGATTCGAGCCCCTGCCGAGTGCGCCGCACGGTCACGATGAGCATGATTTAGCTCTACCATCGGACAATGTTCAGGAGACCGCAACCGCTCCGACCCTCAATTCGGAGCCAATTGCGCCATCCATGGGTGGGTGGATAGACCCCGCCATGGAGGCCGTATTGTCAGCGGCGATCGAGCCGAGGATCGACCTTACCCTTCACGGGAGCCGTGACGCCAAACTACCGGATTCTTCCCCGGCCACGGACTCCGAACCGCCTGCGCCCGTGCCTGTCGAATCCGACTAGGCGCCGATCATGGAGTTCACCTCCGCGGATATCTTTCAGCACTCGCCTTTCGGCGACATACTGAACTCATTAAGATCTCTCTCCCTATCAGGAGAGTCCTAGCTGAACTATGTTCGGCAGGATTGGGATGCGGATGACGGAGAAATTCGCCGCCCACCCACCACCCACTTAGTAGCCACTGTCGACAATTTGACAGACATGCTCGACTTCGACTCCGAAGACATCGACGGTATGGACGACGATGCGGGAGACGAAGAGGAACCACTGCCCACAGGGCACTAGACAGCCACCTCATCATATGATATATACATGGTGGACACACCCAAAGAAGGCAATGGCGACGGGACAGTGGAGGATGACCCCTCCAAGAAGCAACCCAAGCGCCGACGTCAGCGGCGCCGCTCTAAGGCTCGCCAAAGCAAAAGCGATGACACTGGCACAGGAGATAATAGCACTCTGGATAGTGCCGAAGACGACAACAATCCCCTCCAGCAAGATTTAGAGCAGGAGGATGGAGAAGCCAGCCCTCCCGAGAGAGCGGCAGATGGAGAGGCGGAGGATGATAATTACATGCCTCCCTTCGAAGACGAGGCAAGCCTCGACGATGATGAATTTGTCGTGCCGAAGGATCCCGTCGAGCAAGAGCGCTTCAAGCGCCGGCTTATAGCCACGGCAAATAGCCGTAAGAAATACCAGCAGCAGCTTCAAGCTGATCAAGATCTGCTAGCTGACAGAGGGACTAAAGTCCTGGTGGCCGAGGAATATGGACTCAAACGCCCCTCCAAGAGTTACCCAAAGCATAGGTTGCTACCCCGACTGGAGGAGGAAGCATTCAAACCTACATCTCCAGCATATGATGTGGCTGATCGGCCACCTCGTGGCCGCGACAGAGAGGCATTTCAGGCAAAAACTCAGCCCGCACCCCGACGCCACTCAAATAAAAATGACAAGGCGGGAAACATGCTAGACCTCCGAGACGTATTGGAGGACAAAGCAAAACACGCAAGATTGATCCACAGATCACGAGGGCGCGCCACTACGCGAGACGATAACCGTCACGCCGGATACAGTAAAAGTAAATCCGGCCGGGCCGAACACAGCGGACAAGACTCATTCGAGCTGTGTCGCGACATAGCCCACTGCAGAGGCGCCGCACACCCCATATGCTTCACAGACGAAGTAATGGATCACAAAATCCCAGAGGGTTTCAAACCCGTAAATATTGAATCATACGACAGCACAACAGATCCTGCGGTATGGATCGAGGACTTCCTCCTGCACATCCACATGGCCCGCGGTGACGATCTACACGCCATCAAATACCTCCCACTCAAGCTCAAAGGACCAACTTGGCATTGGCTCAACAGCCTGCCAGCAGAATCCATCGGCTGTTGGGAAGATCTGGAAACCGCATTCCTTGACAACTTCCAGGGCACTTATGTGCGACCACCAGATGCCGATGACTTGAGCCACATAATTCAGCAGCCATAGGAATCAGCCAGGCAATTCTGGACACGGTTCCTGACAAAGAAAAATTAAATCGTCGACTGTCCGGATGCAGAGGCCCTAGGAGCTTTTAAGCACAACAACCGCGACGAGTGGCTTGCCCGGCACCTTGGCCAGGAAAAGCCGAAATCTATGGCAGACCTCATGACACTAATGACCCGCTTTTGCACGGGAGAAGATAGTTGGCTGGCTCGCAGCAATAATATATCAAAGAACCATGGTACTTCAGATACCAAGGATGGCAATGACAGGTCACATCGCAACAAACACAAGTGCCGCATCAACAACGCCAATACCGAGGATACGGCAGTCAATGCCGGATTCAGAGGCTCTAAACCTGGTCAGCGGAAAAGCCATTCCAAAGAAGCACTCCGGGCCCATCCAGTTTGGACCGAATACTTGATCGCTCGTGCCAAATACATGGCACCCCCAACAAGCCAGCTAACCACACCAACAGGGAATGTTGGGTGTTCAAGCAGGCCGGCAAGTTAAATGCTGAAAACAAAGATAAGGGGTCACATAGCGATGATGAGGAGGAGCCTCGGCAGCCGAACACTGGAGGACTGAAGAGGTTCCCCCCACAAGTGCGGACGGTGAACATGATATACGCAACCCACATCCCTAAGAGGGAGCGAAAGACTGCATTAAGGGATGTATACGCGTTGGAGCCAGTCGCCCCAAAGTTCAACCCATGGTCCTCCTGTCCGATCACCTTCGATCGTAGGGACCATCCCACTAGTATCCATCATGGCGGATTCGCCGCACTGGTCCTAGACCCAATCATCAACGGATTTCAACTCACTCGAGTCCTTATGGACGGCGGCAGCAGCCTGAACCTGCTTTATCAGGACATAGTGCGCAAAATGGGTATAGACCCTTCAAGGATCAAACCCACAAAAACGACCTTCAAAGGCGTCATACCAGGTGTAGAGGCCCATTCGACAGGCTCAGTCACACTGGAAGTGGTCTTCGGATCCCCGGATAACTTCCAGAGCGAGGATTTAATCTTCGATATAGTCCTGTTCCGCAGTGGCTATCATGCACTGCTCGGGCAAACCACATTTGCAAGATTCAACGCGGTACCGCACTATGCATATCTCAAGCTCAAGATGCTAGGACCTCGGGGGGTCATCACAGTCAATGGAAACACAGAGCGCTCTCTCCGTATGGAGGAGCACACTGCGGCCCTCGCAGCAGAAGCGCAAAGCAGCCTCTTAAGGCAATCTACCAGTTCGGTGGTTAAGGACCCGGACACCTTCAAGCGCGCCCGGAGTAATCAGCAACAAGACCGCCTGGCACGTTCCGAGCTAGCATAGCAATCCGGCCCCCACCCCAGTCCCAGCCAAACGGCAAAATCCATGCCACGCGTACATAATTACGCATTGAAAATACCATGGGCATAGGGGGGAGGGGGGCACAACTACAGCATGCCCCAGGACGCGGCTCAACCGCACTAGGGGCTTCCCGCTTTGTTATTTTTCTTTCTTTCAGGACTTTACTCTCTGGAAGCCCCGTCCGGCAGTACGATTGTCGGACACACGATACAACAACCAAGGAGGCAGAAAGCTACATCGCATCAAGGAATTCCCAGGTGGTCTCTGTTAACGAGTGAAATACCTGCTTTAAATACCATTCCCCAGCTTGCCCTTGGAGGGGACATGTCAAATAGTCCTACTTTTTGCTTATCGCACTACTTGTATCATTCTGCTTCGACGCACCTTTTTGAATAAACAATGCATAGCACTAGACTATTGTCGCATTCTCTATTCTTCTTTTTTATATGTATATATATATGTGTGTGTGTGTTCATTCATGACATTCAGCACCCGTACACTCTGGTACGGCCCATATGCCAGGGGCTTAAGCATATCCCATAATACGGCGTGAGAAGTCCGAACACTTTCGACAGTGCGGCACCCCGAACTTATAGCATTATATGCATCAGCTCCGAATCATGTCTTGGGTCAATAGTTGGGTTTGCCCGGCTCCCATGTTTTGGTACCTTACGTTCCACTATATCGGCTAAAGTAGCACTGGGAGAACTACTGCGATTGTGCCCCGGTTCATCTGGGCTAAGCACCTCAGTAGAGAAAGCTAAAACTGACTGTCATGATAAGGCAAGAGCTGGTCATTGTTCGAGAGGTCTCGAGTCCCTAAAGACTTATGCCGCTTAGAGCGAGGAGTCGGCTTTGTCCGGCTTAAGGCGTGTATAGTGCCCCGAATTCGGCCTTCCGAATACTAGGGGCTTCGCCAAAATTTAAAATTGTAGACTTATATGGCTAAGTGAGAGTGATAAAGCATTATAGTCGGATTGCCTTGTTCGTTGAGCTGAGCACCTCCCTCGAAGGACCCAATAATGGGAAAAAGAGTGCTCAGATGTAGCCCGAACACCCTAGCACTCGCGGCATGGGGGCATAAGCCGACGACTAGCCATCTCTTAGATTTGATAAACAGCCACACAGAAGGTAATACTTTAAATTCAAACAAGTGTTGCATAGCGCATATGAACAAGTTTTCATAATACAGGATCACACGAGCAAATTCATTCAAAAATTACATCCTTCACACACTTGTCCGCCACAAGACGAGCACCCTTCAGGACACCCTCATAAAACATTTCGGGGTGGCGATACTCCTTGCCCTGTGGCGGCCCCTGCTTCACCAGCTTCTCGGCGTCCATCTTGGCCCAGTGCACCTTCGCACGGGCAAAGGCCCGGCGTGCACCTTCGATACAGACGGACCGCTTTATGACCTCCAGCCATGGGCAGGCATCTACAAGCCGCCTCACCAGGCCGAAGTAGCTGTTGGGAAGGGAGTCGCCAGGCCACATCCGGACTATAAGGCCCCTCATGGCCTGTTCGTCCGCCTTGTGCAGCTCGACCAGTTGCTTCAGCTGGTCGCTCATAGGCATCGGGTGTTCGGTCCCAGTATACTGAGACCAGAACAACTTCTCCGTCGAGCTTCCCTCCTCAGCTTGGTAAAATCTCACGGCATCCGACACGCTGTGGGGCAAATCTGCGAATGCTCCTGGAGAGCTCCGAACTCAGGTAAGTAACAAGTAATTTACTTTCACATGCTTGCTTTGCATATTGAATGCCTTACCCGCCGCTATCTCCCTCATCGCCTCAATCTCCTGGAGGGCCTTTTGGGCTTCTGCCTTGGCATGCTTTGTGCTCTCGAGGGTCGCGGTAATCTCGGACTCTCGCGTCTTCGAGTCAAGCTCCAAAGCCTCGTGCTTCTTCACGAGAGCCTGGAGCTCTTGTTGCACCTTGCCCACCCGTGCCTCTTGATTTTCCCGCTCGGTGCGCTCCTTGGCCGCTTTGTTCTCGGTCTCGGACAGCGCTTGCTTCAGGGTCGCCACTTCGGTCATGGCTCCTGGCACATTCATTACTTACCTTTGTTCTCCTCGAGCTGCCTCTTGGCAAGGCCGAGCTCTTTCTTAGACCCCTCGAGGTCCTGCTTCAGCGCCGCGACCTCCGTAGTCAGTGCGGCAGAGGTCAGCAGCGAAGCCTACATACGCATACAGACATACTTATATTAGACTCCTGCAGATATTATTTGATCCTCTATTCGGCTTTTATTTGTGAACACCAAACAGAGCATCAGGGACTGCTGTCTATGCGGTAATATTTTCCTATATTTTAAATACTTACCTCAAAGCCTGTTAGAAGGCTGGCACAGGCTTCAGTCAGTCCGCTCTTGGCGGACTGAACCTTCTTGATCACTGCACTCATAATAGTGCGGTGCTCTTCGTTGATGGAAGCACCGCGAAGCGCTCCCAGCAGGTTGTCCGGTGCCTCTGGATAGACAGAGGTCACCGGCACGGGCGGCCTGCCCCTCTTGGAAGGGGGCCGCCTGCCGGAGTCCGGAACAACTGGAGGTTCCGGGGCGGCGTTCGGCTAGGGGCCGAACTTGGAGCCCTTGGGAGTCTTGCTCCCTTCGCTCCTGGAGTCCGGTAGGTCGCCTTGAGTCGCCTTCGGGACTGTCTCCCCCCGGCTCGGTGCCTCTTGAGACAATACCTCAGTGTTGTCCGTAGTGCAAGGGGAGGTGGCGGTAGGAAGTGGATTGCTATCCATGTCCGACGAGTCCTGGGAGCCGTCCAACGAGGATACGTCGATACGAGCTCAGGGCGGACTGCATAATCATATTCGACGTTAGGAGAAGTAGTGCAAAAAAGGTATGATATGAGTTACTCTGGTATCCAAATACTTACGACCTCGCCAGGGGCTTGGCCCTAAGCAGTCACTCGTCTTCGTCGTCGGTGGCGGTGATGGAGCAGTCCAGATGGAGAGTCCTTCCCTTCTTGGACCCTTCGGCCTCCCCGGTTGGCGCGGCCTTCCTTTTCTTGTCTCCCCCGACTGGAGGGGGAGAATCTTCATCTTCCTTCTCCTTGTTTTCACGGGAGGAGTGTGTCTCGGTGTTATCGGACGATGAGTCCGATACCACCTGGCGCCGGGAACTCTTTCGGGTTCCCTTGGCCTTCTTCTTGGTCTTCTCCGGCACCTCATAAGGAGCCGGAGTCCGCATCTCCGTCAACAGAGCGTCCGCAGGGTCTTCAGGCAGAGGGGCCGGACAGTTGATCTGCTCCGATGTCTCCACCCAGTCGTATCAAAGGCATGGGAGCTCAGACCCCACACATGGTTAAGCTATGGGAAATAAATATCCTACCGGATGTATAGAACTTACTGAATTCGCAGGGCGCTTCGCGCTTAGCCCATGGTCTTCGGTAAGAGAAGGAGGGACCTTGGCGCCGTTAAACAACATCCTCCAGATGTCGTTATGCACCGTGTCGAAGTGCTCGTGTAGAGTCTGGTGCTGGGCCAGGTCGAACTCCCATAAGTTGAAATCCCGTTGTTGACACGGGAGGATCCGACGGAAGAGCATGACCTGGACTATGTTGACAAGCTTAAGTTTCTTGCTTGTCATGTTCCGGATACACTTCTGGAGTCCGTCTAGATCCACCGATGAGCCCAAGGACATGCCCTTCTCCTTCCTGGAAGTGAGCCACGTGGGGATTCCGGATCGAAACTCGAGGGCCGCCACCCAGTTGGTGTCACGCGGCTCGGTGATGTAGAACCACCCCGATTGCCACCCCTTTATGGTCTCCACGAAAGAGCCCTCGAGCCATATAACGTTGGGCATTTTGCCCACCATGGCTCCGCCGCATTCCGCTTGTTGGCCGCCAACCACCTTCGGCTTGATATTGAATGTCTTCAGCCACAGGCCGAAGTGAGGCCGGATGCGGAGGAAAGCTTCACACACGATGATGAACGCCGAGATGTTGAGGATAAAATTCAGAGCCAGATCATGAAAGTCCAGCCCATAATAGAACATAAGGCCGCGGATGAATGGATGGAGGGGAAACCCCAGTCCGCGGACGAAGTGGGGGAGGAAAACCACCCTTTCGTGAGGTTCCGGGGTAGGGACGATCTGCCCCGCGGCTGGCAGCCGGTGCGCGATATCTGCGGCTAAGTATCCGGCCTCACGTAGTTTTTTGATGTGTCCCTCCGTGACGGAGGAGACCATCCACTTGCCTCCCGCTCCGGACATGTTTGAGGAGAGTTGAGGAGAAGGATGTGGACTTGGGCGCTGGAGCTCGAGTGCGTGAGAATGGATGAGCAAGGAGGAAGAAGGCGTGGGTAGAAAAAGGTGAGACCTTATCCCTTTATAAGGGCGGACGAAACTATGCGCCCCCCACTAGCCTGGTAAAACTCGCTTATCCCCCAAGCGCCGTAATTGGTGGCGTGGTTGGGTTACCCACGTTCGTATTGATGAGAATCCCGTGATAAGGGGAACATGATCTCTGCTTTGACAAGACGTGTCAAGAAACCGCCTCGCGTTATGTGTGGGGCTGGTTAAAGAAAAACGGTTCAAATAATTACCGGGTCGTGGCGTGATGTCATGCTGCCAAAATGTATTAGCAGATTAGATTTGTGGAAATATTATTCTCTCTACGGTGGTCTGTGGAACTTATTTTGCAGGGTCGGACACTATCCTTGTATTCAAACTCTTCTGTGGCATATTCGGAGGAGGAACCCGCCTTGCAATGTTGAAGACAACACTGCATGCCGGACTCATCGTCATTGAAGCCTAGTTCAGGGGCTACTAAGGGAGTCCTGGATTAGGGGTCTCCAGACAGCTGGACTATATCCTTTGGCCGGACTGTTGGACTATGAAGATACGAGATTGAAGACTTCATCCCGTGTTTGGATGGGACTCTACTTGGCGTGGAAGGCAAGCTAGGCAATACGGATATGGATATCTCCTCCTTTGCAACCGACCTTGTGTAACCCTAGCCTCCTCCGGTGTCTATATAAACCGGAGGGTTTTAGTCCGTAGGACAACATACAATCATACCATAGACTAGCTTTTAGGGTTTAGCCTCTCTGATCTCGTGGTAGATCTACTCTTGTACTACCCATATTGTCAAGAATAATCAAGCAGGACGTAGGGTTTGACCTCCATCAAGAGGGCCCGAACCTGGGTAAAACATCGTGTCCCCTACCTCGTGTTACCATCCGCCTTAGACGCACAGTTCGGGACCCCCTACCCGAGATCCGCCAGTTTTGACACCGACAGGAGGCCTATTTATAGTCTTAG